>NC_056725.1:1722555233-1722820233 GCF_019279795.1 Protopterus annectens
AGAGGGCACAATGGCACCCCCCCACCACACCACCTAGTGCCCCCATCCTGGTCTACCTACACCAAATAAATACTGGTAAAGTGCACCCACTAAAGCGGTGCCCGGACGCTTAGTTGGCCTATGCCTAAGGCCGGCTATGACTGTAGTCATGTAGTCCGATGTGATAGCCATCACAAGGTATGCCTAAGAGGACACACGAATATGAATGAATCTCCGGACAGGCTGCTGATTCTGTACAGATGAACGCCATGCCGTCGCTTAATAGGCAGCCGTTTCTGATACTGTATTCATGTATTCTGATGTAATAGGCATCACAAGGTGGGAGTACATTGTATGAGGTACACACACATATTATTGTGTCACTGGACAGGCCGCAAATTCCGTACAGCCGAACGCGATGCCGTTGCCTAATGGGTGGCCAATCCCGATACTGGAGTTGTGTAGTACGATGTAATAGGCATCACAAGGTAATATTGTGGTCCTCGCTCACACCCAGGGGTGTGAGTGACAGATGCAAGCACCAATGTCGATGCATTAGCAAGTGCGTGAATGAGCGGGTGTAAGCATGTTTGGCTATCAGTAAGTGAGTACTGGATTGGTTAAGCAATGCAGAGGCTAATCAAGTGCAAGAGGCTGTAACCAGAGGATATCATAGAGTGAGGTCATTCAACAGTATAGGAATGTATCCCATCATGTAGAAGTACATGTCAGTGTTTATGTCCAGCATATAGGTGCATATATATATATATATATAGAGATGTATCAGGGACATGCCATGTGGCAACAAAGCATTACAAACGAATGAAATGGGAAACACCAGCGATGCCTGTATTATGTAGTGGTGTTGCTTTATGTGATGACAAGACTCCCTCAGACAGACAGTAGTTGTACATTGGCCGTATACATCACTGTGTGCATGTAATGTAGATTAACACAGCAGTAACTGTCCAATCATTATGTGTGAACAGTACCCCTGCAATGTGCAACATCATCATCATGATAAAGGTAAATGGGGTAACCATAGAGGGACCGGTAGTGTTATGTGTACAATGGGGTCATCCTCCTCACATGTACCTGAACCATGTAGGAGTGATGTGCATACCGGGACCGTGTGCCTGAGGGACAATGGTGAGGATAACAGTAGTATGTTACGATGCATATTACAAGGGTTTCATGTGTCCAGTGGGCACGTGTGTGTAATGGACAGCTATGTATAGAGCAGATGGTGTCCTAGGAGCTGAATGTCCTTATGTGTCCATAGGTGAGGGTCAGATGTTGGGGAAGGAGTATAGGTATGGCCATAGAGGAAAGGTAGGAGCACAGAAACGACAGCATACAGGGATGGTATATTGCACATGTGGGGGGGTATACCCTGGATGGGGATGGGTCTTCGGCATTCAAAAGCCCATGGGAATAGTGGGACAGAGGTCTCCAGCCATGGGCAACTGGCACTGCACCTACACAGCTGCAAAGGAGGCAGTGCTGTGGGCTGTCCAGGATAGGCAGCATCACCCTGTAAATGTGACACTCCACCCTTGAACTGGTGTATCTGGCTTTGTAACCCCTTAGGAAGCTACCTACGAAACATGTCCGGGACTGTATGACAGCAGATATGTACCTGTCTGGTCCCGCTCCCAAGGGGGACATGCTCCATCCTCAGTGGTGGAGCCACCAGAAGGTGGTGCATAGCCAAAAGAGGTTGATGTTAATGGCTTGGCCCCAGATGTGCTAGTGCCTGGTGTCATGGTCAACTGAACTGGGACAGGAGGATCTGCCGGGACCTACCAACCCATCTGGCCTATGGTGTTGCATTTTAAACCCACATATGGCTTAGTGATAGACAACAGCATACAGAATTACCTACGACAGTATGCACAGATATCACCAGCAGCCCAACAGATTGTATACATTTGCAGAGCGAGCACAACACATGCATATATACCGCATGGCAACTGTACAATGTGTAGTAGACGTGTGACCACAGCTATGAACAGTTGCCCATCATTGGCTTGTCACTGGAAATCCCACACAGTGTCAGTCATACCACTGTCTCATGTGATACATGTCCAGTCAGGGATGCGATGGCAGTAACACATCCCTATCATCATGTACTGTCTGCAATCCCCACACCATGCTTCTGCTGTGCACAGAAGTGTGTTCAGTGTGTAACACAGGAGACAAATGGTTGTACACACTGACCTGTTCACAGATGGCCCTACAGATAGGGTTGCCTCATGAACAGAGTACTGTCATGTCTGTATTTTAACATGCAGAATAGCCATTACAACACACATGTTAAACAGGCAGTAGTCTCAATGCAGCATAGCTACACTTACATGCTGTAGTTGTGTGGCACATCGCCCTCCTGTCATTAGGCTATTTCCCACTGTGGAAAATGATTGAGGTACATCCAGATATCATCTGTGATGCCGTGTCAGAACACCACATCCAGGTACCACTCACAGCGACTGTCATGGCCAGATAATAACATATTTCCCTAGATAGGGTACTGCCTTTATCATGCAGATGGCTATGGGAACACCATCACAGCTGTACCACATGCAATCAGCTAGAGGAGGACTGCAATAGGTGCAGAGGCCATCTCCTGACCATTTCCATCTGTTACAATTCACATGCTGCTGCTGTGCAGGTGTACACCTTCACATCCACCAGAGAGTGTGTGTGCGGGACAGGCAATGTACACCAGGGAAGGGCTTGGAGACTTCACCATAATCTGCCACACGCTGAATAGTACAGGGTCAAACTCCTGACTACTCATTGCTATTACATGTGCATGATGTTACTACATGTGCCACTGAGGCGCCATGTTGCAGTGCTGTAAGAACATGTGTGTAGGTGAGTGAGTGTCATCTGCAACAGCTATAGTAGACATACATTAGGTGTGGCACGCATGTCAGTCTACGTGAACGGATGCCATTGTCACCACAACCACACTCTAATGGACATGCATTGACACTTTTGCCAGGGCGGCAAATACACAATGTAACTACTTGGTTTGCCACACTGCAGTAATGCACAGGACCACATGCACCACAGGGGATATCTGGAGGGTCAATGGGCTAGGCCATGTGAAAGTGCTTGACAACTGTTGATATGCCAATGAGGTTTATACTGGGAGTGACTGTGGCTGGGAGCATCACAACCCACATGCAGACACAGGGTGCCAGTACTGTCATGCAGGTATGCATTGCTCCATGGGTGTGTAGTGTTTGGCTTTGCAAGATGGCTGTACAAGGCTGGGTGAGGGGTAATCCTTGCCATTGCATCACCTGACAATGGTGTGCAGTGCAGGGGTGTAGTGTCTGCAATGTCCCACACAGATGAGTACTGCAATATCTGGCCTGACATCCTGGTTACCAATGTGTAGGGCCATAGCTTTGCAATGCATGCCATGTCTGTGTTTGATAGTCCTTTATATGGACATTGCCTGGGATGTGCATGTCCCACAATACTGTACAGTGACATGTACAGGTGTACCTGGTTTGGCAGACACATGTAGTGTACTCAGCCTGTTATACTCCGGTATGCCAATACTGGCCTGGTGTGGCAAAACCTGCTTACAGTGAGCAGGTTGGCCCTGCACCTGCATGTATAGAATGGACAGGTATTTTGTGATGTCAGTGGCATGGGTCCATACAGGACACATGTGTACAGCATTGTCTGGCCTTAGTGGATCACATATGATGGCACCACATATGTTGCAGCCATTCAGTGTGGTACATAGTGAAGGCACAATGTCCCCATATATGTGCCAATTGTACCACTGTACAGGGTGCCATGTCCTCTGCAGGCCAATGCGGGCACACCATGCCTACTATCTGTCCTCAATGTGCATGTTACTAGAAGCATAGTGGTATATCCTAGGTGAGGTTGTATGTGCATGGCACATGGGTGCGGGACATATACCGGGTACTAGTAGGGCTTCATACTTAGTTCACCAGCCCTTTTGCCACATGTATGAGTATGGCTTGCCAACTCAGTGCAATGGCTGACTGGCAGCTGTACTCCTCGTGAGGTGGCCAATGTGTCAAAAGACAGATGCTATATAGGAAAACTAGAAAACCCACTCCCAAACATGTCCAATGGTAAGACAATCATGGCCACCTCTACACAGGCTCTGACTGACAAACACACACTTGCCATCTCCTGTATACAAACCCCTACCATATCATACTGCAGCAACACGTGTTTAGGGCACACCCTACAGCAAATACTACTGCAGGCAGACACACACACACACACATACACACACACACACACACACACACACACACACACACACACACACACACACTTGGCTCATCTGGGATTATAACACTGACCTCACTACTTTACTACACTACAGCATTACACAGTTGCAGAATGCGCTACTGAGATTACTGGGACACAGCACTCCCAGAGGTGTATTTGTAAATGGGTGACATCATCGGCCTTACTAATGGTGGGTATAAGAAATGTATGGAGTGTGAGCAGTATAAAGGTTTTACTCAGTCCTCAGGCAAATGGAGAGACACACACACATGCCAAGAGTGGGACTAGAACACTGCTCTAACTACTTTATTACACTACAGCATTACGCAGTTACAGAACATGCTACAGAGATTATTGGGACACAGCACTCCCAGAGGTGTATTTGTAGATGGGTGACATCATCGGCATTGCTAATGGTGGGTATAAGAAATGTATGGAGTGTGAGCAGTATAAAGGTATTACTCAGTCCTCAGGCAAATGTAAGACACACACACACACACACACACACGGCAAGTGCAGGACTAGAACACCGATCTAACTACTTTATTACACTTCAGCATTACGCAGTTACAGAACGCACTACCAAGATTACTGGGACACAGCACTCCCAGAGGTGTATTTGTAGATGGGTGACATCATCGGACTTGCTAACGGTGGGTATAAGAAATGTATGGAGTGTGAGCAGTATAAAGGTATTACTCAGTCTTCAGGCAAATGGGGAGACACACATATACACACACATATGCCAAGTGTGGGACTAGAACACTGACCTAACTACTTTATTACACTACAGCATTATGCAGTTGCAGAACATGCTAACAAGATTACTGGGACACAGCACTCCCAGAGGTGTATTTGTAGCTTGGTGACATCAATGGCCTTGCTAATGGTGGGTATAAGAAATGTATGGAGTGTGAGCAGTATAAAGGTATTACTCAGTCCTCAGGCAAATGGGGAGACGCACACACACACACATGCCAAATGTGGGACTAGAACACCAATCTAACTACTTTATTACACTACAGCATTACACAGTTACAAAACGCGCTACCGAAATTACTGGGATACAGCACTCCCAGAGGTGTATTTGTAGATGGATGACATAATCGGCCTTGCTAACGGTGGGTATAAGAAATGTATGGAGTGTGAGCAGTATAAAGGTATTACTCAGTCCTCAGGGAGACACACACACACACACACACACACACACACACACACACACACACACACACACACACACACACACACACACAGCAAGTGTGGGAGTAGAACACCGACCTAACTACTTTATTACACTACAGCATTACGCAGTTACAGAATGCACTATGGAGATTACTGAGACACAGCCCTCCCAGAGGTGTATTTGTAGATGGGTGACATCATCGGCCTTGCTAACAGTGGGTATAAGAAATGTATGGAGTGTGGCCAGTCTAAAAGCAATTTAGAGTCCACCGGCAAATGGGGACAGACATACACACACATGCCAGTGTCGGGTATGGAACACCTGCCTATTTACAGATTACTATTACAATACTACATATATATGAATCACGCCACACAGACTACACATGTCAAGACTGTCATTATGACCATCTGGGAATGCGGACATCAACAGGGATGCTGGCAATTAAGATGCACATACCTGTGAACCTGTGTGTTTAAAGTGCGAATCCATCCTGACCTGGAGTATGCCCATCTGTTGAATGGATGACTACTACCACTATACAGGGTTACAATGGCCATGCCCATGCACAGAGGCACATAACCAACACTTGGTGTCACTGGGCATGCTCACACACTTAGTAGCACAGGGTTGGTCGGAATGCAGTACTATGTTTCCATCTACACAAGGATATACCGGACATGTTCATACTTCTAGTAGCACAGGGTTGACTGGGATGCATTCTGATGCTAAACACGGAGGGCCACAGTGGCCATGCTATTACAGGTAGATGTAAATAACACATTGTAATGGGCTCTTGTGTTGGTAGTTGTCATTGTTAGTGGGAATGCTGCTCTACATATAGTTGACACCGGTCTTTAACAAATCAGCTGTCATTCTGGGGTGACATGACTGACAGTAGGCAGGCCTTTGTCACATATCACATGCATCCATGATACAATAACAAATCAGCTGTCATTCTGGGGTGACATGACTGACAGTAGGCAGGCCTTTGTCACATATCACATGCATCCATGATACAAGGGAGTGTGGATATTATCCAAGTCACATCTGCCCACACAGTTCCATTCCAAGGCAAATGTCCTAAACACAGGTTAACTCCCATACACCTACAGGACAACTGCATTGTTTTCTTATGCTAACCAGTGCTAGATGTGTAGCATCCATATTCACAGCTGGCCACTGTTGATCCAACAATGGGGAGTACTGACATCTGTGCAGTGAGGAACACCTTGTTGATGTCTCTGTAGTGCACAATAGCACTACCACCGTATACCTCAGAACCTAGCACTACCACCATATACCTCAGAATCAGACGTGGGCCATAACACAGGTGGTGTACTGACATACATAAAGGCCACTCACATGTACTGACTGGTCCCCCCATGAAAGGTATCACAGATGAGCCATGTGCAGGACACAGTGTCACATGCTGCATTCCAGAATGTAAACTGCAGACACCACCATGCCCTCGGACCACCACCATACAACCATACATGTTGTATGACAGAAGAGTACACCACCATGAGACCCTTGACCTGTGTACTGTATTAAGCTTTACATCAACTGTAGACAGTACACATGTACTGATACAGTTGCATCATGTGTTATGCAATGCAATGATACCACTGTCTGTGACCAGGTCAACTGTACACATACCAAGGGCCCTCTTTACTGTCCACTATTAGCAGATATCTGTTGCTGTACACCAATACACACCCTCATGTATGGATATGACATACATGTACCTGCCCTGGGTATGTACATGCCACACACACCACGTACCTGTAAATAGCATAGCTGTTGTAGTCCTTTGTGCAAACAGGTGGCTAAAGCCATTACGCACATGCACATGGAATGTAGGTCCATGGCTGCTGAATGCTAACAGTACATAAGGTGTGATATCAATGTTGACAGAGGTAACATCCCCTCTGTACTGGTCACCCATCATATCATACAACAATCCATGTGTCATGTTATTTTATTACACATATCCACCAATTGCAATGCCTACAAACATGACCAAATGTCAGGATTGTAGGACCTACACACCTGTACACGTAGTGTTACGTGTTCAGATAACATGCTTGTGCAGTTGCTGATGTATGCAGGTGGCATGTATCCTAGTACATCATGCAGCTGCAATGCAGCCTCAACATTGCCAACTGTATATGGTGATATGCTGAATGTACAGAAGGATGTACCACAAGTATGGATAGATGTGTTGAAATAACTAAGTGGCGGGGCATCTTTGCAGATGGATGCTTGCTGTGGACAGCTCACAGGTGTGTCACAAGTGGTCCTACAATACCCTGTGCAACTGGTAAGCAATGGTTTTGTTAATTGATGGACATAACACACAACTTAGACAGTGGTCAGGGTGATAGCGAAGGCAAATCACTTGACACCTGTTAATAGATATGACATCCCTAGTGCATATATCGGCACTGTTGTCACAGGAAGCGTCAGTACAGTTTGTAAGACATGCAATACTGCTGTACATCTGACATGCATAACATGAGCTAGGCAGGTCTGAGATTCACAGTACTGGGATGTGTGGTTGCATGTGTGTCCATATTTGTCACGTATTCTGGGGAATATATCTCAATTGTTACTCACTCTCCTGTACACTAGTGTACACATCTGTACAGACTGCAATGTATAAAGCAGGACATATGCAGGGGCATTTATCTCACACATGTGAGGTATCTGTATGTGCATGACATAGGTGTATTAATTACTGAATGCCACAGTGTGTGTATGTAGGGCTGACTGGTCCCTGGGGTGAGGATGTATGTTACCATACTGAACTGATAGGAACCCTCCCACCATCCAGGCAATGCATTCAACTATCCGTGTTGATGTCCTCGATCTTAGCTGTACTGACTACCTGTACATGTGTATTCTCTGTGGCACGTCATGTAGGTGCACAGTACTGTAATGATGATTTGCACATAGGCAGGGGTCCTCAGCACACCAGTAGCAACTGTGTGAGAGTGTGTGTTACTGTGCCGGTGAAGCCGTGAGAGTGTATGTGTGTGTGTGTGTGTGTGTGTGTGTGTGTGTGTGTGTGTGTGTGTGTGTGTGTGTGTGTTACAGTGTCACTGAATACATGTGTGTCAATACCTGAGTGTGTGGGTGCAGTTGTGTGTTGGCATCCTGTCATGGGAACGTGTATTACTGATTCCCATAGAGGCATCACACTTCCCACTGGCCTCTACCCTTGTAATCAGCTGGACCACTCTCTTACCTCACCATTCCATGTAACTGTACCTGTGATGTCACCCTTTATGGATGTCATGTCTGTGGCCACAGTAGCTTAATACACAGCTATCATGCTCTTGGAATGGTAGACGTGTTTGTAATGTGGGACATTCTCACTGGTATGTGGCAGCTACATGGTGCATGCTGGTATATTCATACATACCTGTGAGTAGTCCACATTGACATATTGGACACTTAACTGCAAACACTGACATCCACC
Source organism: Protopterus annectens (assembly GCF_019279795.1). NCBI lineage: Eukaryota > Metazoa > Chordata > Ceratodontiformes > Protopteridae > Protopterus > Protopterus annectens. Next base: position 1,722,564,173 of record NC_056725.1, read on the forward strand.
ATCACGTGCAATTAGACCTGAAGAAGGATAGCAGAACAACATGACCAACATGCATTTACTGTTGTTACACAAGACACATACTGTTAACAGTATTGTACACATGTACTACATGGTATATCTGCTGACTGACAACAGTCCTCAACATTTGTAAACTACACATCTTCCTAGTCTGTTCACCCTGTGCATCAGACCATATGAGCATGTCCCTGCACCGATAGTGTGGATGTCAGGGATGCGGCACAGGCATCATCATATGCACATGGTGTTAATGTTTGCCAGAGGCCTAGGCTGCACCATTGGATGACATCATGTGTGTGGGTTTGGGCCTTTGATCTAATTGGGCATGTGTGGATGTTATGCAACCATATTGCTGCAGCCTGGCAACTATGGGCAGACATGGCGAACACGTCAGTACACCATGTCCCACATGACATCTGTGTACCACACACACACACACACACACACACACACACACACACACACACACACACACACACAAGGAGCTAGTATGGCATTTATGTCCATCACCAGCAACAGGAATGTACTGTATCTGTGGCCTGATGTGGATACTGTACAGGTAACTGCTGTCATGTTGCAACACCCTCAAGATGTTCAACACATCCTATGTGGTGGATTGATGTTACACCTACACAAGATGTGCACAGGCCTGTAGGATGTATAGTGTTCCACATCTACATTATGACCATTATACAAAGGCGATGGCCAAACCATGTGTAGCCATTGTACGACAGGGTGTACACACAACACTTCTAGTGTGTGTGTTGCTTCATTTCTCTGGCCATCCTCCATGGCCGTGTGTGTACATGTGTTGTCCAAATTATAGTGATGGGCATCTATTTCACATGTCTGACAAGAGGGTTATGCAGATAAAGGGTGTTATGTGAGATATGTTTTCAGGTTAGGTAGGCAGTGTAGCAAACAAGCCAATAGATGTCATGGACATGTCAAGATAGCACATCACATTGATAGTGTGACATTCATAGCAGGGCTATGATCCACACCGGTGAAACCCATGTGCTGGCCATACTCCAGTCCACTGTGTAGTACTGTTTGCATTCACCCCATGTGTAGATCAGATCTGTTGTGTGTTCCTAAAGTGAACAGCACTTCCACCATTGTATGCACAGCTGTCAACACATCTGGCAATAAAGTTTGTGAGGATTCATGTCAGTGAGATTATTCACATAGTTTGCAAGTGTGGCACATGGATAATCATTGTGATGCATTGCAAGTCCGATCTGTATATTGTGACAGGACCATACATTATGTGTAAATGTTGTGAATGGCCACATGGCAGATAGATTTGTGCATTATGGTTCCTGATAAATAATAACACTCTCACCTGCAATGGGCTGCTGTCGCTGCGGAATGCCAGAGGTACCTAAATAGGAGTAACACAGCAGTATGAGCATAATCCACCCCATTATAAAGGCTACAGGGAGCAATGTACATAACACATACACCAGTACATTAGACTATACTATGGTGTATGCACATGTGTGCATACACAGAGTAGCATACTATAGTATGTAGCATGTATGTATACATGCCTTGCATATGATGTTACATTACATATTGTACAGTGACACATGCAGCTATATGGAATATAGTTGTTATAGGTGCAGTACTGACTTACCAGGCAACTCCAGGCTCAGTGGTTGAGAGACACTGACTTCCACAATACCGGCTAAGGCTTGTGGATGTGGTTCTGCATGTGTCCCTAAGTTGGCCAGTAGCTCCTCGGTACGTGTGAGTGGGGGCTGGGTGGTGGTCCACCACCTGTTGCACCTTGTTCCCTGGTGATTGCATTCACATGCTGTTTCCCCTGTCTAATGAGGTCTGTACAGTGTCTGCACACCTGCTGGTATTTGGAGTTGTGGCCACCCACCTCATTAACCCTCCTGCAAAGTTCCATCCACAGGGCATCCCACTGCTGTGCATCCTGTGGCACATGGCTGAACAGGATGTCATGATTATTGAGTAGGTATGGGATGAGGGCCTCATCCTCCAAGTGGGTAAAAGGGGGAAGACTTGCACGCAGCATACCTGGAAGACATAATGATGGAGCCAGGTCACAGTACCTCAGAGACATACAGAGCTACAGCTGAACATACATGTGTATCACATTACTTCAGTTTAAATAGTTGTATTTGCAAACCTACATGACACTGATGTGTTTGTGTCACACACATGTGACACTCAATGTTGCGTGGATATTATCACCATATGTGTGTGTGTGTGTGTGTGTGTGTGTGTGTGTGTGTCACCTGATTACATTGCTCATACTCCATGTGGTTGCTGTCTTGATGTGGGCATGTCTGTTTGCCTGTACTGATGTTCCTACCTATCAGTACATGGCTGGATGTGTCCACATTAATGCAGTCGACCTTGATGCAGTGTATATGCCACAAATAAGGACTTACACTGCCTTAACAGACATAACCTGTGACCCTGCAGACATGCTCACATAAGGTTTTACATGTATGTGTTCTACCATATACATCTACATGGCACTGTACAGCAATTCAACACATGGGACACTGGCTAGCCAGATGGTATTTGCAGGGATGGATATCAACTATGGCATGCACAGTCAAAGTCAACTAGTGGGCTATATGCCATGGGTCATATATGCATCCAGGATGAAAAGTTACCTGGCAGTACCCGACAGGCGGGTCTGTGGGGCCAGGTGGAGCAGTGCCACATTACTGATCCACAGGGTTAATGATACATATACCATGCATTACCATGCGGTCATCACACCATGTCTGTGAGGGGAGCGATGTGCAGCTTTGATGGACAGGAATGCATAGTATGGCAGGACTATGTCAAGTGTATGGGACATGGATCTGTCCTGCATGTGGTAGGTGGATGTCCTTGAAGTATGTGTTAGAGATCAGGATGAGTATGTGTATCATGTCTGACATCACTGGGTTGGGCATGGATTTATTCAGGGTATGCATCATGCTATATAGTGGAGATGGGGAATGGGAAGGCTAGTGTAGGCCATCTGCACATGGCCAATACCCCTTAAAGGAAATATGTGATCTGATATGGGTCACTTGAGTGGTCTGTATGGCTGGACAATGATCTCTATATTCATGAATGGCACCCTATTATCATTAGGGTTGCCACATATGACTCCCTGACAGGTGTGGTGATGTAGCTATCACAGGAAAGACAACTGCCCAGCTGCATCCCTCACACACAAGTGTCCATTATGATGACCGCTGCCTAGGTGGTAGTTCATGGGTACAAGGTTATTAACATAGGGGTGACAATGTGAGTCAGCTATTGCTCCTAGGTCATAGTCATTCGCATACTTCAATAGGCAGATGCCTTCTGTTTGTCTGTGAGGTATGGACTACAATGAGGAGGAATAGAATTCATTAACCCTGACATACTGTAGCTGCCACTGGTGTGATGATCACGTATTATTCATACACCTTCTGTAGTGTTGTTTCTGCCAGCAGTCCTGTTGCTAAACACACCTGTGACATAGGAATGTACATCTAGTATACCGGGTGTAGGTGGTACACAGTATGGGTGATGATGTCCTATGACCTGGCAAGGTTATGATATGCAGTGTGACATCAACCATACTGTCATCTACATCTGTACTGCTGACATGACTTAAGTGATCAAGGTTCATGGCCTTCCAGATCAGACTCAGCAGGGTAGTAGTGCCGTACTTCCCATTATTATTGGTGTCTCCCCCTTTGTTGGGTTGTGATACCTGCTGGTGTGCACCATTCAGTGTGTACACAACCTGACATGGAGCTATGTTTTACATGATGTGTACATGGAGAGCATCTTGTTTTGCCATATGTGTATGATATAACCTGTGATGTGGGCAGGTCCCATGCAGACTGAGTGCAGCTTGTACCTGCATAGTTGTGGGTACAGGGGCCCTATGGTGTACATGGATATATGCTTGTGTACCTGTTGGGGGGAGGGGCCATGTTTTTATATTATCTAAGACCCTATCTGGATTGCTTATTCATGCTAAGCACTTGTTCAGGACTTGTAAACAGTACGTAAGCTAATGATTACTATAGCACTCATTTTTCCACATCACCTACAGGTAAGGGTGAACAGGTTTTGTACATACTTTTTTCACTTGTGTAGAGTAATGTAGCTGTTGTACTCACTTTCCTCACTTGTTTAGGTGAATGTAGTTCTATATTCAGGCATGTGCAAGAGTCAACTGCCAGTGTTCTCACTTGTCTATCTGATGAATCTGGATAACTTGAGGCAATGTACACATTGCCTCATGTACACAGACAAGCATCTCCACCTACCACACAACACTACAACCTGTGAGAGATGCACTCATCTAGCCAAACTGGAGGTAAAGGTCTCTCGAACCAAGCCTGACCCTGACTGTCATGTGGAGAAGGTACACAGTCGCACAACACCACACTCATCACATAAGCCTCACTGTATCTATGCCACCATTAACTGGGAAAACTACTCGTGTACCAACACATTAGCTCAACAGTTTCTGGAATTCATAAACACCAATGCCCTGACTCAACATATCCACACACCCCCAGGGGCAACAATATCCTAGACCTAGTCATTACCAACATGAGTGACTGGTGCTCCACACGTGAAGCCAACTCCTCATTGGTCCAATCAGACCATGTGCTGAACACCATTGATATGCACATCCTGCACCTACCCCCCATTAAGCGAACCACAGTATAATATATCTACAAGGCCAACTACATGCTTCTTTGGGCAGACGTGGTGGACTTCATGACACCCATGCAGATGGACAGTACTGTTACAACTGCTGAATCCTACACAAATGCACTCTATAAGCACTTACAGGAGTGCATGGCTTGTGCTATCCCAAACAGAACCAGGACGCTATACTCATAATTAACTAAACCAGTCTGGTGGTCCCCTGCCATAAACATATTGTACTACAGGAGGAAGACACTGTTGCAAATGAGAGTACAATACCATGCGTGGAGGAGATCCCTGACCAGCCTCGGTAAGAAAGTGAGATCCCTTATACAATCCTCCAAAGCTAGCTACATAAACTTTAACGCAACTAATACCAATAACAACCACAGAGCTTCGATGTCAACAACCAGATCTTCTCTGAGTTACAGCACAAAAACACGAACATTACATAAATAATGGATATTGGCAACATCCTGGCAGATTCCTCTCAAAGCTGTGCACTCTGAAGACAATATCACAGCATCCATGGGACTGGACAACATCCCAGGCTGCATTTTACATGAACTTCAGATCGTACTGTCTCCTCACCTATGCACCATGTTCAATAATAGCCTCACATCGGACATAGTGCCCCCTGAGTGGTGCACAGCAACAGTTATCGCACTCCACAAAGGTGGTGCCACAACAGACCATGGCACCTATTTCCCTATAGGCCTGACTAGCCTGGTCTGCAAGACTATGGTGCACATCATGGATCACTGTCAGAGACATTGGGTACCTCCCAACCTTTGACCCCTCCCTGTTTGGCATTGTTAAGGCCAGACCATGCCTCCTAAACCTGGTGGGCTTCTTAGAGACAGTTACCAAGGCATTGGATGAGGGTAAGGAGGTCCACACAGCCTACCTAGATCTCTCATAGGCTTTCAACACCATTCCTCCTTCTGGTATTATCAACATACCCATCTGCCTGAACATTAACCCCTACATCATGTGATGGTTTGCAAAGTGGCTCACGGACAGAACTCACACAGTAGGAGTTGCATACCCTAGGTCCGACTGTATACCATTTACAACTGCCATCCCCCAGGGCACAGTCCTAGGACCCCTCATGTTCGGTATATACTTCTCTGATGTACAGACAAGCACAGGAGGGCTTTGGCTGAAAAGGTTTGCAGAATGGCTGCAAACTAGGGAACATAATTGTTTCCCCAGCTGTTACAGACACCCTCTGAAAGGGTCACACTGAGACGGATACCTGGTGTTAATATCATGGCATCAAGCTGAATGCCTAAAAGTGCATAGTCATCCCCTTTGGATATAACTAATTACCCGAGGACTACCACATAGGTGCTAGTCCCCTACATACAAAAAAGGTAATACGGGATCTGGAAACACCAGTAGATAGCAATCTCTCCTTTGATAACCATACTGACAAGGAGATTAGAATATCCTTCTACATGTCCCCCCTAATCTCTAATGGGTTCGCATCCAGATCAGAAGGGCCATTGTGACTCTACACATGTCATATCAGACCCATTAAAGCATACAACACCCCATTTGGGATATACCTTACAAGAAAACTGCAACAGCTTGGAAGACCACACCAGTCCCACACCAAGAGGATTACTGACCTCAAACAGATTACCTATGCAGCCCAACCTACAAAACTCCAGCTGTACTCAGTTGCATACCGCATACTCACAGGTGATCTCTGCTTAACATACAAGACCCATGTCCAACCCTGTATTGCTGGATATGCTCCACCTAAATAGAAGCCCCTGCGAGCCACATGCTCTAGGGATATACACCTAACCACAACGATGAGTAAGACGTGCTGAATGGATAGATTCCTGACCTGGATACTCCCTATGCTTTGTAACATGATTCCAATGTAAATCAGGCAGGGCCCCTCATGAGCACTCTTCAAGGGAAACCTTGCCGTGTGGATGGGAGACAGACATGTACCCAGGGATCACTGCAGTGGCTCTGCTGGACAGAGGCACAGGGAACTATTGGCTCTGCCGTTCAGAGGTACAGGGAACCAATCTATGGGGGTGGTGAAAGACAACACACGCTAGCTAGGCTTACAGATACCCTTGGTAAGACAGCCTAGTACCTACCTTTGCACATATTACATGCCTTATGTGCATGGATAGTTAAATAGCTCTTCCATTTTACTTTGCTATCATGCTGATAAACTGTCGGCTCACTAAAAGACATATGTATCCTGTTATTGTGTATTGTAAATGCCGATTGACATAACTAATGTTTGCCTATCATTACAGTAATGCTGTGTAGCTTGTAATACATATCTGCCTACAATACTGTACATTACACAGTTATTGGCAAAATATCCCACAATGCAAAACATACTTGCACAGTGGCCCAACCTTCCACATGTTATTATCTGTATTACACCCATACATATGGCTACAGTTACAATACATCAACATATGTTATCCCCTGTTATAGCACATACTTGTTGGACCAACCCTGCCACTGACGTCGGCTGGTGAGGAGTATTTCTGTTCAAAGCCCTTATATAGCATCCCTTGTGGTGTATGAGGTGTTTGCCTTGTGACCTACAGCAGTACACACAAATACTACAAGCGTGACTATGCTCAACAATACATCACTACAAGATAACTGTTTCCACTATATGGATTGCGTGCACTTTAAATACTACAGAATAGTACTACATACACAGACATACTGACTGTTCTACATACCTTATTAGTAACCCGACGTATCGTTAACAGTTGATTCAATCCTTTTCAGTTTGTGTTTCAATGTTTATTTATTTAATAATAATTTAGAATTATTTCTAATGTTCCGCTGTAATATACGGATGGTTTGAATGTGTGATTACACATCCTTTTCTAGTTAAATATCGGTAACATGTGGTATCCTGTCCACCAATTGCTGTTCCAAAGTAGTTAATTGGATGCACATCAGCTGTGCAGCTACTCCATTAGCCGATACCATGGTAACAGTGGTGTATAAGTGAGTACTCCTTTTAGCGTTGTCCGTTTGCCTTACTTTCAAGGGAGATGGCCTGGATGTGTTATTGCGATATAGTTCAACAGCTATATGGAGACACACAGAGCTATATTAGCTTCATGACTCCCGTGGACTGTGTGTAATGGCTAGACGATTTAGTTCTACATGTGAGTACAGCTGTTATATTTCAGAACAGTGCTAGTTATGCAGGGTTTGTTTCTACCTGATACTTCTTCAGATGTTTAAGTCTGGCAAGGATGTTTGGCCAGCTCAAGGCCGTATAGCTATGCATGAATGGTTATGTGGTGTACAGTGTGCTCACCAGACATCCTTGATTTGGTGTACAAGTGTAGCATACTGTGCTGTTACTCACTAATTGCTAACATATCCCAGTGTACGCACAACCCTCTGAAACGGGATTAGTGCAAACAAACCCTATTACATCAGCAGCTGTTCCATTGTATAACAGCCACTATTTCACTTAGGGCCATGTTAGTGTGTCTCTGACAAGGTATGTTAAGGCTTCTGAAGATGTCGTACAGTGTGTGACTGATTTGTGATGTCATTACAGTTTGTATTGTAATATGTTTGGGTGTGGGGGTGATGTTGGTAGGTGTGCTTAGCAAATGCAGGTGTGTAGGAACTGCTTTTATAAATAATCACTATGTGTATGAGGGTTCCTTCCCTATTTGAACACCTATCCTTTTGTGGACTAATACAATGGTATTTGCAGGCTGATTCATTAAGGCACTGTTATGTGGTTCCTGTATAGCATGCAGGTGATGTTAGTCCTTTAATCCCTTTGGTAATACATCTGAATGCAATAATGTGTTACGACATGATAGCTGTGTATTTCTGTCATAGGTATTTGCAGTCATCATAGTTGTGTTGGTGACTGACCCTCTTTGGCTAGGGTTGCCACCTTTTCATATGTCCATAGTGGGCCATTTTCAGGACACACATCCGATTTTACAGGCCAACACAAACCCACAGTCAGTACAAGGGATATAATTTCCTTTCTTGCCTAATTATAAGCTTATTCTTGTAGCAGTTTAGTAGCTTATCCTGTTTCCTGTATCACGTAAGTACTTTAGATACAGAAATAACTATTGTATGCAACTATTACAGTACATATGGGACATAATTATGTCCTACAATCCCAGGACATTTGCCACATTTAATATATTTGGTCAGGACACAACCACCCAAAGAGGGAGTGTCCCTTTCAAAGTGGAACAGGTGGTAACACTATCATTGGCTCATGTCTATAGCACATATTTGTAATGGTGTATAGGCGTATACTCTCCATATCATTTGTTCATAAAGGTTGGTAGTGGTGGAATGTGTGATTGCTATGGTGTTTGTTATACACATATGTGAACACTTCAACCGCTATATACGGGAGACCTACGGAATTCCAAAACCACAGTGTTCTGACGCACACAGTCCTGGGAACAGCCTCCCATATCCCACATTACCGACATCGACAGTAACTTGCGAAGGTAACATGAACATGGAACACACACATGCACACACAGACACACTGCTACCCAACACATCCAAACAAACCATCCTGTACTACATATGGCCAAGCCCCCCTACACACCCCATGTAGGTGTCTGCGCCCCACACACCACCCACTACTTTAATATTCTACATCCTAGGTCGGGCAAACAGACGCACAAAGCTAACCCACAACCACACATTACAGTCCCCCAACAACACACACCACACACAGAACACACACTTACACACACTACAGCCCTAAGAAACACACGTACACACAGTAACCTACCCAAACTGCAACACCAGAAGCAGTGAATAACTGTCCATTAACATTATGAGATTACACCTCGCACATCTGGTGTTTCAGTACTGTGTTCTTTTGGACCTTAAGCCTTGGGATTACCTGTGTCGGTATGTAAAGCAGTCGGTATGTGGTAGGTATCCCATTTACATGCACCTCCATGGTTATGTAGATGTTGTTAACCTATCTATATATCTACATATATATGTATATCCCCATATATCGACATATCTCTCTCTCTCCCTCTCTTTCTCTATATATATATGATTGTGTGTGTATATATATATATATATATATATATATATATATATATATATATATATATATATAAAACATACACCTTTCATTGTGTATATGCCAGTTTGTCCTATTTCAACACATTCCTACCTTTTGTGTTTTATCCTGTCATTATACACGACAGTCATTGTCACATCTCAGGTAGCTTAGTGGTATGTTATTGTGATGAATGTGTACATGGTTGCGTGTTCTAATCCTGGCAGTGATATCTTACTTCTCAGAGCAGGCACTGGTTGTGCAAGGGTGATGAATGCACATTTCAGCGCTTGTGTGTTCCACATGTTTATTATTCTGTGGAGAACTACCTATATATGCAAGCTGTGTTTAAGGTATACTATGTAACATGTACACATCTGTGAAGATTCCTGTCAGGGATACTCCCCATTATTTGGAAACACATCCCTGATTACATTATACAAAACCCCTCACTAACACTCCAGGGAATCCTTGCAGAGTGGGTGGTGAACAGTAGCTACACCTCAGGGATCCCGCAAGTGGCTCTGCTCCACAGAGGGACAGTTAGTTGATCGATGGGGTGGCAATAGCAGACACGTTTTGCCTATGCTTATGAGTGGCCATGGCAGTTGGGCATGTACCTACCTATGTATGTATGAACCTGTACATGCAGTATTGACACATGCTGATAGCTTAATATACTGTTCAGGTATTGACTTACCTTGTGCCAATGACGGTTGTGTGTACAATAGTTGAGGGCTACCTATGTAGGATGCACACAGTAGACCACCTATACATGACAATTTACAGGTGGTTGTGTGTGTGTGCCATCCATGTTTGCTGTGTGTGCAGGTGGAGAAGGGTGTCAGTCCATGAGTGCCTACACTGTTAGTGTGTGTGCTATACGTTCCCTGTTTGCCAAGACATGAGCATATTGGGCATGCCTCCAACTGCCTACTGGGGCTAGCACAGGGTGTTCATGGTCTGAGCCCCCTGTGCCTGTGGGTCCCTTGGCAATGGTGGTGGGCTGTGAGGGCCTTCACCATTCTGTCCCTGCTGCAGCTGTTTCCACAGGATCATATTGTGTAGCATGGCATATACTATGAAGATGTGGGCACACATTCCTGGAGAGTACTGCAAGGCTCCACCAGATATGTCCAAGCAAGAGAACTGTGATTTCAGCATCCCAAACACGTGCTCTATGATGATTCTGGTTTCTGCGTGTGCCTCATTATGGCGTTCTTGCGTGGTTGTGTGTGCATTTCTGATGGGTGTCATCATCCACGGTTCTAGTGCATAGCCAGCATCCCCCACCAGGTGGCCATATGGGATGTCCCCACTGGCAAATACCTGATACAGCTGTGAGGCATGCCAGATGTGGGAATTGTGATAGCTTCCAGGACTGCCGGCACACACATCCATGATAATGCCATGGGAATTGCACATGACCTGGCAGTTGATGGAGGGGAATCCCTTGCAGTTTATGTAGTGCCTACCCTGCTCACCGGGTGGTGACTTGATGTGTATGTGCATGCAGTCTATTGCACCCAGTACCTCCAGGTAGTTCGCCACATGGTGGAAGAGATGCATATTGCTGGCCAACTCCTCCTGCATTCGGGGGAAATGTATGTGCTCTTTGGCATGTGGTAACATGGCATCCAGGAACTGGTGGAGTACCCTGGATGCTGATGCCTGTGAGATCCCCATGATATCCCCAGTTGGCCTTTGGAAGGTACCGGTGGCTAGTATTCTCAAGCTTACACATACCTTTGTGTCCACTGGGATGGGTTCCCCTCTGTTACTTCTGGCTCTGAGGCGTGGCCGGCACAGCTCAACAAGTTGCTGTATGATGTCCCTGTCCACCCTGTAATGCTCTACTATCTCCATATCATGTAGCCCCTGGTAGGTTACCCTGGGTCTGAACACTTGTCTCCTCCTCTGGTGCCTGAGATGGTTGTCAGCATCATCTTCCACACCACCATCAGTCTCCAACACATGCTGGTGAATCAAAGCTATGGCAGTCCCTAACATATACATATTAAAAGTTCCCTTTCTGTATACATCAATGGCGCAGAGTGTCTGGGTATACACAAGTGTGTGTGTGGGGCTTTCACACCTTATACTATTGTGCAATGGATGATGCTGGTGTAATTGGGTGTGTTTGTGCTATTCCAGCTGCAGGGTATCTTAATTATTGGTTTTACAGCAGGCACTGCTATTGTGGGGCCTTTGGTGTTGACTTACACTTGTCTGCCATGATTCATCTATTGCCCTTTACTTCTATTTTCAACCCGATTCACCTCCCATTGTCAGGCATGCATCCAGCTGCCACCTTTCTTGTTTTGTGCTTCCACAACCCAGGATTGTGTTGGGAAATGTGTTATGTAGCTGACCTACAGCAAGTTTGATTTGTTCTGCTGTGATAATTCTCTTTTCTTTGCTGTACAGCACCTCCCCTTTCCTGTTCTGCAGCCTTGTTAGCTGTTGTCTATGGCCCACTGTAAGTTTCTAGGTGTTAATTACTCATTTGTACTCCAATTACCATGCTGCAGCATTTCCTTATTGTCTTCCCGTATCCTTCCTGTTTCAGCTGTGGTGCGTGCCGCACACATCTGTTTACCGGGATTCCTACGCATTTTCATCCATGTTCACATGAACTTTCAGTTACCTTGTGTGCTTTTAGCTAAGCAAAGCTATAGCTACTTCCACACCCCTATCCTGTGGCTTTGCTTAGCAACACCCAACATGGATTAGCAATGATCCAATGTGCTTACAGATACGGTGGCGCACCCCTCTCTTGATGTCATGTTTACCTCCAGGCCACTCCTCGGTGTTGTAACACTACACCATGTGGTACATCCTTACGCCGAAGAGAGGCTTGCAATTCAGAATTATTTAACTCATTTGCATGGCATTGACTGCTAATTCCTAGTTACCGCACGGAACACTGTCACAGACCCTTAGCAACCCTTGCACCATGGTTGTGTAGCATGCGTGCCATTGACTATTATTGACTATTATAGGGATATCATGAATTGCGTTACATTACAGTTTTATGACATCTAAATATATTTTCATTATGATCCCGTTTACACACCGATGCAATGCGGTTTTACTTTGTGTTGGTGTGGCCATGAAATTAAATGTTAGTTTTTATATGTTGTGCATGTTGCTTTATGCCATTGGCTATATATGTAGCCATTGGCATATATTAACATTATAACACGTAAGTTTGGTCAGCTTTCATGGCTCCGATTTTATGTTTGACAACATGTAAACCATTTTTTTTGGTTTACACTTCTACATGCTTATGCTACGCCTGCACAATTTCATGAATCGCTATATATCTTCATTTGCATTCTACACTGCTGTGCATGGGGTAAATAGCATACATATGCCAGGAGCTGTGCAGCTCTGGCATTTGCTGGTAGTGCGTGTGGAAACAGCTCTTACCTGAATCGCTCGACGGCCATATTTGGCGCTAGATCACCAACGCTACTCCTGTGCATGGCCCAAGCTTCATGAATCCCGGGGTAAGTGTTTTTCTGTGATGTCAGAACTGTACTACTGAATTATTTTAAGTATTTCTCTGTGATCTCTGAACTCTTGACTAGCACTGTGTAGTAAAAAGTATCGTCTTTTGTTTTATTATTTATTATTAAATATTTTAAAACCTTTTAACTGTGGTTGTTTTGTGTAGAAATAATTTAAGCTCTAGAGTACATTGCATATTTATAGTGATTACTGTCCAAGTCACTCCAAATAAGCCTTGACTGTTTAGTCACACTTACCAACTGGATAATAATGTTGCACAGTAATAATTGGACACCCTTTTAAGGGCCTTTGAGTAGCTGATAAATATTAGCTGGGTGGTGGCAGTGATTTCTACTGTACAGTCTGGGTAACCGGGGCACAGGTGGAGAACCTGTGCCAGCCTTCCCCAGGAGTGTCTGTGTGGTTATATAAACATATCTCAAAATGTGTGTGTGCCAGCTACTTGGGCAGGGACATGAAGCGCTGGTTGGACAGAGAGGGTGCTGAAGATTTTAGCTTGCCCAGCTAGCTGAGATTTGTACCCTATAGCTGTGCCAGTGGGAAGTTTTATTGGGGACCTGGAGAGCAAGGGAGTGACCATCCCCAGACTGACTGTAATCTCCATGTGCTCTTAAGGGAAATTGCACTTTACTGTGTGCATTTGTTATCCTTTCCTCCTATATGAGGCACCACTCACTGGTGTTAGTGGTGAGGTTTGAGGCTCCTTGATTCCAGGGCCAGGGCATGGGCATTACATGTTTACGTAACAGTAGACATGTGCAACATGCTGTACTAAGAGCAGTGTCATGCACAGGTAATATAAAATATGTTCAACATCCATTATGTTTACCAGACAGTGTAGCAACCACATGTGCAATGAATATTCTAGCATTATAATAGGTTCTTGGCAAAAACATGCTGTTTCCTCTTATTGGCTCTGGACAAGGTAATTGTATAGTTAGTGGAGGTGCACATCTGTTAGTGCTTGGTATTAAAGGAACTCTGTGCTGTTTTAAATTAGTATTCATGATGTACTGATTATTGTAAGAAACATTGGAGTTCTCATTCACTGATTTACTTCGGTTCCTTTCTGTATTTTTAACTCAACTTATTTTGGAAGCAGTTCAAAGTAAAATGATGCAATTTGCACACCTATTTGTACCTCTTATACTTGCATAATGAGATGCAACATAGATGTGTTTAGCTGCACTTTATTTATAAACCACTAGTCCTTGTCAAATACATGTATTATACATAATTGTATCATACTGTGCATTCAGAGTGTAGTTTGATGTCACTATATTGTGGTATAGTATCTTATGTATATATTGTACAATCATACACTACTGCCACCACAATTGAAATGTAAGTTCAAGTAGAGGCCACATATTTTATTGTTATGTTAAGGCTTCTATATCATATACATGTTTATCTGCATTTTATTGTTTGTATAAATCTGTGGTGGTTCTGTGGATTTTGTTGTCTTCCAAAGAAAAGATGGCTCTCTTGAGCACTCCTCTCCATGATACCACAATTATATAACATCATATGAGCATTTAGTGTCCCCAGACAGGCAGCAGAAGAAAAAAAATAGTAATTAAGAGCATAAATTGATGGTCACAGATGATAACTTGGAACAGCAATGGTAGACCCAAACCTCTCTATCTATTTGGGTGAGTCCACACCCCTCCTATATTTCTAACAGTACATTTACCTACTCTGGGCACAGTTTGTGGCTTTGAGCTTCTCTGAAGCTTCATTAATTGTCTGTCTCATGCTAGCATGTCAGCCCCATGCCTCTTCTAAAAAGGGATGAGCAGACATGCCCTAATCTCCCCCTCCCTTACAGCTACTTGGGACATTGATCAAAACCAGACTGCATGGGTCATAGTAAAGATATTATCCCTGTACACCAACAGAAATGGCTTCCCCTGCAAGACATTTGGATTTTGGCACATATTCTTGGACTCAACAAGGGTTTTCAGATATTAGTTCTGTGTAGTATCAGTCACCCAAAATTCTGAAATATTGTATGCTAATGAGGTCCATTAATTGCATATGGTGCTAAAGAGCAAAATATAACAGCCAATATATCATATAAGTCTGTAGTATTCTAAAGTACTCACATATATGGAATGACAACTGTATTGAAAAAATGCAGCTGCCTCGTGCCAAAGTATGTGCACTTATTTTACATGACATATATTGTGCTGTATCACTTTATAGGTCTGTCTATGATATGTACATGATTATAGTATTCCAGCCATGTGCTTGGTGATGCTGAAGACTTGCATGAAAGCTGCTGCTTGTATATTATGATATTGAAAAACAAGTAATCTCCGTGGTATCCCGAAGTCTCAAAACAACCCACTAAAGTGTAGTGGGTCCAAAAACAAAACAGTGTAAGAAACTTCTCTGTGTGGAAGATTTTTAGTCCATATATTTCTAGTTAATCACTATATATTAATCAGATCAGACAATAGTAGTAGAAGTAGTGAACTTTATTTATTTATTTATTTATTTATTTATTTATTTATTTAACATTTGTTGACCGGGAAAGTCCGACTAGTTTCCACAGATCCTGTTTTCAGCGGAAGCCCGGGGAGAAATGTTCCAGAAGCATGTTAAACTCGTATCAAGTCAAAACAAAACAAAAAATAATAATAGAAAATATATAATTGTACAGCATTACTAAGTATTTGAAAGTAATCCAAGCAAGGCAGGCAGTCTGTTTCCAGTCGAAAATCCTTTATTAAGTACACAGACAAGCGGGCCAAGTAAAACACAAATAGAGTAATAATTTCCTCACAAGCCTTCTAAATATATATATACTTTTAACAGGCATGGGAGTGGTTTATTGTGCTGTAAAACAAAGTGTTATTGGTATACATTGGGTGGTGTGGGGGGCGTAGCCCCCCTACATACATGCAGTTTATGTACTATTATATACCTGTATATCCATTAACAATACATTAAAATTTATAACATCAGTGAAAACTGGTTGCATAATGTGGGAGGCTGTCCCCCCACACCCCCCCTAACTTTATATTCTCACTCCTGGGTTGCACTACAGTGGGGAACAGGGCATATACCTGCCAGTGCTGTTTTTCGGTCAAATGAGTTTTTGGTCATATGGGTTTTTGGTCAAATGAACTTTCAGTCATTTGGTCTCAGTCAGATGGGCTTCGGTCATATGAACTTTCGGTCATATGTAGTGAACCCATATATATATATATATATATATATATATATATATATATATATATATATATATATATATATATATATATATATATATATATAGACACACACACACACACACACACACACACACACTATTTGCTATGACAAATCTTCCAGAAATCTTACACTGCAGAAAGTAAAGAGTAAGGATGAAGGGAGAGATTTCTTTTACCAAAAACCTGTGTGCTTGGTCTTGCAATTTTTTTCAAACAGAACCATCTAGACTTAATCTAATACATAGTCCTGATATGTAAGTATAAAGAATAAATAAAACACATTTGTTAGACTAATCAGATCAAAGAGAAACATAAATCTCTATGAGGCTAGATACAAGTGACTTGTCTCTGAAATCTGAGCTGAAAGAACTATTACTATTTTCCTAGACTGAAAAGGTATCTTTGAGGGGTCCCTATAAGAAGTTAGTGTACACCCCACTGGCAACAAACAAGATTAGTCAAACTTTTCAAACAGTGTACTCGTTGAAATTGTATATGATGTCATGAGAACAATATTTATTATTCGGGGACCAACACCCCTAGAAATCCCCCCATATCACTTTTACTTATGCATGCTAACTTCACAGTTGCTTAACAATGGGGAAAAGAGAAACACTAAAAAAAAAAAAAAAAAATACTCCTGTTACTGCAGTATCACTCACAATATAGTATATTAATGCAACAGCATTCAGGGAACTGGTGAATTGAAATAATAGGGCTTAAGGAGAATGCATTCCAGAAGATATCATTTGTCACGTGACAGATCTTCTTCTGTTGGGGATAAAATAGTTCAAAGTGCAGATTCTTGATCTTATGACAATGAATGTTTCAGATCTTCAGATTTCAAAAAAGGACAGTATTCCAGTTCTTGTACAATCTCTTGATTTAAAAGGTTGCCTAAAAAGGTCAGCATTGTGACTGTATCTGCAATATCTGCAGTATAAATTATGTATGAATTATGTAGCCTGAATCAGATAGTTGAAATGTGTCTTGGTTGATGGCACATATATAGTACTGTATGGAATATTTTTTTGTAGATAGATTCATCACAAAAGTAAAGGGGATATCATCTATATATTTATAAAACATACAAGAAAAATGATCAGTCAGATTGCTAGCTACCTGTGCATCAAATTCATTCCATGCAGGGGAGAAAGGCAGTGTAAGACCTCTCATTCGGTCACAGATTCATATACCCTTACAGAGTTCAAAATCCAACAAACTGCCATCCTGTTGAAAAGTCATTAACAAGGAAAAGCTAGCACAGAAATACTTTAAAAGAAAAAAAAAAAGACAAACAAGTAAAATAGTAAAACAAAAACATTAAAAAATAGAAATATACCCACAAATCAAATGCAATATAAATTTTGCAAAAACAGCAAAAAGAAAAAAAAGAAAAAGAGCAAAACAGAAATCAGGACTGTGACCCAAATTATGACACACTTTACAACTCATCTTTCAGGCTGACCAGTAGTCGGACTCAAATTTAAGTAAGTTAACTGTTCATGTATGGCAAAGGACATCCAAAACATAATAAATAACCTTCTGAAAAAAGTGAAAGTATAAGAGTCACAAACAGAAAACAAAACAGTAGTGTAAGTTACAGGAAGTGAATAACATGAAACAAAAACAGCAGAAGTTATATTAACAGAAATCAGCACCCCTGGGTTTCATTAAAAGTTGTGTAGGTGCCACACTAAGCCTAAACAATGTAAGTGCATTAGCATAATGTCCAACAGCACTAATCAAATGTATATATTGTTCATTGCATCTACACATTTGCCAGCACCTTTTTGTGGCAGGCAATAGTGTTTGTGGCCATGGACAGGTGCTTGCAAACTGAAGCACAAACTGTACACAAAATGTCTTGCTTATAGGCAAGCTATGAGCACACACTGTAGCCCGAAAATATTATGGGCAAGTACAGTAAAAGAATACTGAAGGAGGAGTAGTCAAATGTGTGACTTGTACTCAAATAATAAGCATTTTATACTGCATAATTAATTAATATGGAAGGGGAAGTGGGTAAAGTGTATTCATATACCACATGGAAATGTGCTGAATTGTCATAGAAGCATTTTTGGCATAAATCCTGCAATACTGATGTAATAGGTTAGTACCAGGTTAATTACTGTTATGGACCATTTTAAGCCTAGCCCATTTCCCCTGGTGAGAATCAAACCCTGCACCTTGTGTCTGAAAGGTAAATACCTTAACTAACATGGCAAGGACCAAAAGCAGTACAACTTTCGCCAAGGAATAAAGCTGCCAAACGCCACAGGATTCAAAGCTGCGTGCGTCTGCTCAAAAAGCAGACTTCATCAGACAAAATATGAAAGGTAGTAGTGTGGTTTTATAGCCAAGATGACATCATCAACTACTACAATTAAACAATTAACAGCATGAATTAATTAATTAAAAAGGACTTGTTTAAAAACGGACTTATTTTAAGAAATAACATAACCACACTGCATTAATTCAAAACATACAAATAAATACCAGTATTTGAAATATATAAAATTGTACCAACATAGGATGTAATTTAGTATATACACACCAAAAAACAAATATTGCTAAATAATATTAGTAAAAAACTAACTATATAAATATATCCAAATCTATTAAATTTTGCACATAATAGTGAACATTTACAAATAAAGACCTAAACTATATATAATATAATATAATAATGACCGCAAACTATAAAAGTGGCAGAATTAGCCACATAAACTATTCATAGATCTTTATGTAATAATAAATGTACTAACTGCTGATGTTTAAACTTCAAATTCATATAATAAGAAGTACATATATTAATATTAATACAGTTCTAAGTTTGTAGTTAGATACTTTTAGTGGTTTTTTCACTGGTGCCTTAGAACTGTATTAATATATGTACTTCTTATTATATGAATTTGAAGTTTAAACATCAGCAGTTAGTACATTTATTATTACATAAAGATCTATGAATAGTTTATGTGGCTAATTCTGCCACTTTTATAGTTTACGGTCATTATTATATTATATTATATATAGTTTAGGTCTTTATTTGTAAATGTTCACTATTATGTGCAAAATTTAATAGATTTGGATATATTTATATAGTTAGTTTTTTACTAATATTATTTAGCAATATTTGTTTTTTGGTGTGTATATACTAAATTACATCCTATGTTGGTACAATTTTATATATTTCAAATACTGGTATTTATTTGTATGTTTTTGAATTAATGCAGGGCTTGTGGGGTTATGTTATTTCTTAAAATAAGTCCGTTTTTAAACAAGTCTTTTTTAATTAATTAATTCATGCTGCTAATTGTTTAATTGTAGTAGTTGATGATGTCATCTTGGTTATAAAACCACACTACTACCTTTCATATTTTGTCTGATGAAGTCTGCTTTTTGAGCAGACGAAAAGCGCTTCACGTATTAAAGCTTTGAATCCTGTGGCGTTTGGCAGCTTTATTCCTTGGCGAAAGTTGTACTGCTTTTGGTCCTTGTCTTGGTTTTCTAAGTTTGTGTTTTAAAGGATTAACCTTAACTAACATGCCAACCTCCCACCTTAAAAGCTGAGCTTGGCCAGGATCTGAATCTAGGACCTCTCACACTCTAAGTGAAAATCATACCCCTAGACCAACAAGCCACATAAATGTCAATGACAATACTGGAGTTTCACACATAAATAAAAATAGGCATGCTAACAAAGGATGTGACAGGGATATAAAGCTGCAGTGTAACCAAGGGGTGTTAAAATATGATGCACATGTTAATAAAATGCTGAGATGGGATAACAGTTAGCAAGGACAGAAGATACATTATAGGATAAATGCATAGACTGCAGTTATTGCATATAACATATACTATATACAGGGAATTCATGTATACAAGCCAGTACTACTGCTGCATTTTCCACATCAGCACGTATACACAAGAAAAATGGACCTTACAGCTGTAATGTCAGATACACCAGAAATGGACATGTTTTTGTAAAGAAATGTCTTTGGCACCAATAGGAAAGGGGTTTATCTCCTATGAACATGTAATATACAAGCAGCTACAGTATAACTGTAAATGCTAAATGGTAATAACACACAACATATATAAGTGACAAATGACAACACAGATCAGATGAGTTGTCATGATTTCAAGTTTTTCTTCCATTGCTCATTTGCAAACATCTCAGACATTTTTATACTATGCATGCTCACATGGAATTACAGGGAGCAGTAACATAACAGAAATTCAACAACAACACACAAGAAAGTGTTGCATCAGAGGACCAATCACAGTTTCTGATGGTCTGACATCATGCCATATAGTAAGAAGCATTTATGGAAGCCCTCATCTGCCATTAATGTGTATAGTGTGACAAAAACAATTGCAGTAATAAAGAAATGTCTTGATGAAGATGTGCAATACAGAGCATAATTATCTTGGGAATAAGTACAGCCTGTGAGCAATGAATGACATAATAAACATTCACATCACATCATTTTTGAACACATGCCAGGGCAGATATCAGAGACATGCATAAAATTCATGGACACCACAGAGGTATGCATATTGGTCACGTCATGAAGAAAGAGGTTACAGAACTTTCCTATCAAAGGGAATGGATGCCCTACCTTGTAGGACAAGGCCTGAAAAGGTGGCCCTCTGAGTGTGCCATAACCATTGTCTGTGTATAAGCCACTGCTGTCTGGCAGACAGATGTTACCAGATTCAAACCCCTGCCTATTATCATAGGCTCCCTTAAGAGCTCTATATTGCCTGCATGTGCCACACCAAATCGCAACAGATGCTGTCACAAATAACTGAATTGAATGTGTGCATTAAGAATGGAGTTAAAAACATAATATGAATAATCAGATTTAGTCAGGATGCTGGAAAGGATCTACACATGTTACCATTCACACAACAGTGAGCAGTACAATATGAATGCTTCTTTGACCAGGAAGCTGTTCCCATTGTGTATTATATGCACTTTCCAAGAATTGAACCACAGTCTATCTGTGTAAGTATGTTATACAAGCCGGTACTTTAATGCACATGCCACAGGAGTAGTCACAGCATGACATGCCCCAAATAACCATTTCACTGCCATGCAGTCACAACCTGTAATGATATATCACTGTCCAACATAAAAATGGATAAGAATAAGCGGATGTAATGCTGTTTATGTAATGTCAGTACTTTCATATAATGTTGCCTTGCCAAAAATTAAACAGCAAGCTACGTGACTCTACCAACTTATGACATGCAGATGAACCACAGCACCACAGTGGAAGTCTTAATACAGATGTGACACTCCACCTATGCTAACTTATTACATCAAATGTATGTTTTACAAACAATCTCTTTGAGATACAATGGATGTTGCAGGCCTCTCCCACTGAAATGGACACATTCTAACTGTAGTAGATGCCATTCATGCTTTACAGTAGAAGGCCCAGCAATGATTACAGGCAATGAATGTGGATGTTGAACACATGAGCATTTGAAAACAGAAAATACATAATATTGCAAAGGATGAATGCAACACAATTGAAGTGTCACTACAATTGTGAGATATGTCAGTATGGGAAGGGATATGTGAGCCTGTACTTGGCTGTACTAAGTGAACAACATACAGACTGTCATCTCATTCCCTTGTGCCAGAGAATGAAAATTTCTACATATGTTTTGTATGGAAAATGCAATCATGTGTCACTATTACTCTGAATAAAAGCATTGCTATATGAGAAATTATCAGAGATTTTTGTAAGAGGAATCAACATCTATACATTGAATGGACACAGCAGATGCAGTTGACAACAGTGTTAGCAACATGTGCAGTCACAATAAGACAAGCACAACATAGTCTGAGCAATTATGGCTGGATTTGAACTAACTATTAAAGATCACAAGCTAAACATTAGCGACTGAATTACAAGCACTACATGACATGTTGAGATACAGCTGGGACAGTGCACATTTCAATGGATGACATCACCACTGATTAGTAGCTGGATATTTATGCTAAAGAGTATA
Organism: Protopterus annectens; assembly: GCF_019279795.1. Taxonomy (NCBI): domain Eukaryota; kingdom Metazoa; phylum Chordata; order Ceratodontiformes; family Protopteridae; genus Protopterus; species Protopterus annectens. The sequence continues at coordinate 1,722,586,751 of NC_056725.1, forward strand.
AAAAGTGCACAGTATCACTGTATGTACAGCTGCACATCATATATATATATATCTATCTCTCTCTCTCTCTCTCTATATATATATATATATATATATGTGTGTGTGTGTGTGTGTATATTTGATGAGTACTATACACAGTATGAGGGTGAAAGACACAGTAACAGTAGGCCTAAAACATCCTACATATGTAGTTACAGAATGTACAAAGCACAGTATCTGTCATTCAGCACAGGAGAATTAGCACTCCAACTATGAGATACTACAGTTATGGTAGCATTATGTGATCATTGTGTGTCCAAAAAGTGATTTTTCTCTAGGCATGCTAGGATTTGCTAGTGTAACAGTGTGCCACTGCAAATTCATCTCATGGGTAGATATGTACATAAAGGTGCTTGTGAGGTTATCAACAGTATATGACATTGATCACAGTCACACTGTTAAAGCAGTGATGGACTCAAATTACCTATCTTTTTACGTATACCATCTATACAGCAAATTATCAGTAGCCAGCACTACAGGACAACACTGAGTATCAGTGAGGCATACAGCATCTATGAAGGGGTGACATCAGCAATGAAGTGCCAAGGAGATGTGTATGGGAAAATGACTTTTTCAGCAATCCGAGGTTGTAAAAGTTGCCACTGAAAATGTGTATAAACCAGTCCTGAATTTATTTGCAGTCACAAATGCACTTGTAGAAGTTAAGCACTGTTGTATTTGAGCCTCCTTCATACCTATTTACATATTCTAGAGAAAAGTGTAATAAATGCAAGCACCACAAGAGAAGTCTGAGTTTTAAAATGAGTCAGTTCACTTTAGAAAGAATGCCATCATCAATGTGTTGCACCAAGGGTGCAGGCAGAGAATATAATTTTGTAACAATGTGCTCTTATCGCTGTCCCACAAACCATCTGTCATTTCAAAAATGGAAACACCCTCTTACTTAACAAATTGTTGTATCACTTTCCCTCTAAAAACAAGAAATAGATATTTTTTTTAAATCTATGAAACTCATATCGGAAGCATTCATTTAGACAGTTGTGGTGATGTGGACATAGCATGGCCTAAGAAAAGCCATAGTTTCTTTAAGTAATATAAAGAAATTGTACTCAGTAAAGTACAAAGCATATGTCTAACTACACCTTTGTGTTGCAAAGAAGTTGTGGTTGTGAACAGTTTAAAGTGTTTATCCAGAACAGAAATTGAGTGAGTACATGCTCACCTAAATGTAAACACGCTTACTCAAACACATCTCATTAATCCTAAGCCTGAGTTTTAAGGGGAAAGATTGCATTTTTGTCAGAATGACCTCATCAGTGAGTTTCAGAGAAGTTGTTTCAGTAAAAAGTAGAATAAGAGAGCTGTGTGTACATTTAAATGAATTTGCTTCAGGGGAAGTGGATACAGATCCAAGAGTTACATGCATACAAATTTTCCACGAGCAGCATCATCCAAGCACCGCAGGTGAAGTCTGCCTATTAAGGAGAAAGAGTGCGCTTTTGTCAAGATGACCTTATCAGTGTGTTTCATAGAGGATGATTCAGTAAAAAGTGGGATGAGGGAGCCGTGAGATGAGTTCAATGTATTCTTCTTAGGAGAAGTGGATACAGCAGCGATTGTTATACACACTCTTACAAACATACACAGGTTTCTCATGCTGGGCATGGAACATCCTACCTATTTATTTACACAATCTAGAAAGCACTGGATTAGTCACAAGTGCTGCATGAGAAGATTGACATTAACCATCTGAAATACATTTGAAGATTTTGAACATCTACTGTTTGAAACAGATGGTGCTGTGCATCACAGGTTAAGCAAGAAATGCATATGTGTACACAGGACAATGTAACATGAATCTGATTGTCACATGTAATTAAATACTTCTCTAATACAATTTAGATACTATCCTTTATGTACATTGCATTACTGTGAGGAACATTGACGTGTTTCACATTATGGGATGCCATAGACATTCAGTATTGTATACCAGTGGATTATCTATCAATCTTTCATGCGACTTCATGCCGGGATGATTGCACACTTGCATTGTCTCATAATTGCATTATGTCCATTGCTAAAACAAACTAGCAAGTCATACATAGGACAGTGCACTGCAGAATAATAGTGATGGATTATGTGAGAATAGGTTAACCAAACTTATAACGCAAGTGTAAACACTGTAGAGCAGGCATGCTTTAAATGACTGAATAAATTGAGTTAACATCGTTCCAAAATCAAGATCACATGTTGACAAAAGTAATACAGACATGCAAACATTGTGCAACCTAAAACAATAATTATTTGAATTTATTTTTTTATGTTATTCTTTGAGTGCAATGTTGCCATGCTGAATTGTACTGCTGATGACAAAGTATTAGTGCATGCATGATCATATCTTGAAGAGCTGAACTTAGAATGGGAATTTTATTTATTTTTATTTATTTTTATTTTACATTTGTTGACCGGGATAGTCCAGCTGGATACATATCCGTTTTCAGTGGAGGCCTGGGGAGAAAAGCTCCAAAAAACAGAGGTACAAGAGCACATATTCCAACAATACAATAGAAGTTAGACATTTAGTACAATAAATGGAATAAACATGTAATACTGGATAAGAACAATGAGTAATAAAAAATGCAATCCTGGGAAAAAAGGAGTTGATGAGATGGATTGTAATGGTTATAGGGTGTACCCTTTGGAATTGGGTTACATGGTGGCTAGGCTAGGCTGTTAGGGGTCAAGGGCATGTGATATTTTCAGCACTCTGTGTTGCTCTGTGCTGACTTTTGCACAAACATCAGTACAAGGCAGGCTTCACAATAGGAAGCAGGCATATTAATGGAGCAGCAGGATAATGATGTGTTAAGGAAAGGTGTAGCCAGGGTTTACAGCCACAAGAGTCAGACAAAACATTCTGAAACATTTTCTAGCCCTCTGGACTAAAAAAAAACTTTTGTACCTGAGTATTATCTAAGCACACCATGTAAAAAGTCATACTTCTGATAGTTAACAACTGACAGCAGATTTCAGCAAATGTGAGTGCATGTATTCATCTTCATTACCCTATTGAACACTATAATCTGCACAGCCAACTCTTCAGGTTGTTGAAATGTGCATTAAACTGAATAAACATAGCTAAGCACAGAGGCATGAAGTATAACAAAGTGATGCAGCCAAAGGCAAGAAAATCACAAATTACTGCCATAAGCCATGCACTTCCATTTAGCCTTAGTTGAATTTGTTCGCTGATGCCAGAAATTGTGTAAATGCAGAGGTGGAAGAATAATGATATAGAAGGGAGAAGATACACTGACAGTGTGAGACGGAGGCAGGGACAAAGTAGCTTATGATGGAAGAAGGATAATGGTGGCTGATAGCAATATGTAGCCAACAGGTACATATAAAATAGTGTACCAAAACAGCCAATAACACTTAGCTAATGGATGGATTAGAACCCTTGAAAGCAGTCAAAAATCTACCTACACATGTGATCATTAGCTTACCCCAGCACAAAGGAACTAATGCATCACAGTATTTAAATAACACACTTGAAGCACAGTGACAACTTACTGAACCAGAAGGGGTGAACAGAGAGAGAAAGAGATATAGATGCAGAGAGGAATAGCAACAATATGTTTTGTAGGACATGTAGAAACATATGTATGGTGTGTTACTCCTACTTATTAAATCATCATTTATCTGTCATGCTCTGTACAATAAAGTGCTCTCTATAGGGAGAATAAGGGGTATAGGAGTGTAATAGGCATAAAAACATAATCAGGATAAGGTCAGCTTAAAAAGTCTCTCTGCTGTGGCTGCAATGTTTTTGCAAATGATGTCTCGATGCACTGTTCAAGTGGTATGTTTCTGAAATGTTGTATATGGAGAGAAATACAGGCATTTGCAGTTAAATTAATGATAGGAATATGAAATATCATGACTAAATAAGTTGACCTACAGCTGTAATTGAACCCATGACACTATACAAAGGCATCACTCTATAAACATGGTAATTATCAAAATGCCACAAAGAAACTCCTACTTCACGGCATCCAGCAGACCAAGAACTTTACATTAACTGTATCACAGTACTGCCTTTAGTCTGCCTTTAACTTGTATTACCATAGCACAGCCGATTTAAGCATATTTGTGTGAAAGTAACCAGACCTCACAGATTAATCTGAAATCCACAGCTTTCTCAATAAGACGTTAAACAGCATTCAGCCAACCTCTGTGCAAATTCCAAGTACATAAAATAAAGTTTTTTCCAAGGGCCATTTCTGCCCATGTGTGTTGTGTGTGAATCTATTTTTTTTACCAGATTAAACATGTAAAAAAAAGTGGTGGATAGGACAGTGGTGAAAACAGAGTTGGCAAACAGAGGCTAGGGCACAGGGGAAAGAAATACAGGAATTTGCAGGAAGATCATGGGACAGCACCATAGCTATTCATGTCTTCACAACATAAATGTTCAATTGTACACACAATTTCAACAACAGAATAACACTGTGTGGCCAACTGGACCAAATCAAGTGTGTCAGGATGATACATAAGTGAAGTTGAGAGCTATGTATGGGGATTTTTTTTTGTGGAACAAGGGCCCATTTTTTTATTATTTATTTATTTTTTTTGCAGGGGGGGATGAATGTTAGGAAAGTTGCTTAGGAATGAGAGGGTTGGGTAGGTAGGGTAGGTTAGGAAGCATGTGCAGGTGTACAGGACATAAAAGCCAGACAAGGATGATGATGGAGACAAAAGGTTGGAGGACACCATGACTGGGGATAGTTAGGGACCATTAGAAGCACATCCATGTCCAGCTTGAGAACAGTGAAGATCTAGTCTTCATGCTAAGAAATGTCATCATTGTCTCCTGCATCAGCTCCCAGGGTCACTGCTGGACTTGGTGTCATGTTTGCAATGGGAAACAGGACCTTTTCCATACTGTGAATATGTGCACTAAGGCCCCTCTCAATGATATCCCCCACCAGCCCTGTCAGCTCCTGTTGGGTGACAAAATCTCCATCTCCACTACTACTGCTCCTGGAGGGAACTACTGTACCAGCAGCTGAGGCAGAGATACCTGACATAAGTGGAGCAGGTAGGGCAGGGGTTGTTGTGCCAACACTGACAGGTTCTTAATCCAAACTGCTGGGTTTCTCTGCTGTCATCTGTGGAGGTAAGGCAAGCCAAACCATAATGGTCAGTCTACTTCTCTGTGCTGTTTATCATTTATTTTTCAGCAGCAAAGTATGCAAACAGCAGATTGTTAATAAATTGAAAAAAAAAAACAAAAATACAGTAAAATAAAAAAAAAAAGGTGTGGGGAGACAAAAAAGAGATGATTAGATACATGCCATGTCACAATACTCCCTTGGATTCACGAATGGATATTTTCTGTGCAAGAACAGTGCAAGAGCTACTGCATGGAAAATGACCGCTGAGTGATCCAGGAAAGTGTCGTTTTCACGTGCACAAGCAGCCCTACACTGTTCTAGCAGGAAAATCTGCAGATATGCAAATCACCTCATTTGCTAGTGAAAACCATACAAATGAGGTGATTTTGTGATCCACCAAGCTGCCAGGTCTCCGTGCTAGAACAGTGTCAGTGCAGAAACTTATTTGGCTAGTAAACAAATACATTTCTGCATCTGACAAAACGGAGGCATGACAGCTCATTAAAAATCATGTATTATGTTTAATACATATGCCACGGTGGTATGGCGGTAGCATTGTTACCTCACAGTAAGAGGTTCTCCCATTCAGTTCTCGGCGTGGCTTGGGAGTGCCTTCTGTGTGGAGTTTGCATGTCCTCCCCGTGGTTGGGTAGCATACGAAAGACATGCGTGTGTAAATGGGCGTGCCTTCATTGAAGGTTGGGTGCCGATCTGGCACCTCGGTGTTTCGTAAAAATCTACTGCCAATCATTAGCGGACCGGAGTTCCGCTGTGGCAACCCCTTACTGGGAAAAAGCCAAAAGTCCAACAACAACATATGTCAATGGCCAAATATAAGGCCATTGGCATTAAAAACTGTTAATTTTTTTTTTAAATTAAACTTTTTTTTTTTTTTGGCTGACCTTGGTCATTTAAGCTTAGGGCAGCAGCGTGCAAATGGGATTGTGCCAAAAATAAAAAATAAAAAATGAGAAAAGTCAATTTTAATTTAATTCTGCATTTTGCCATTATAGTCAATGGCATGGAGAATGTAAACATTACCAGGGAGCACTGGTTGTCAAGGGGAAAGGGTTTATTTTAGAGCAGTAACTAATGACCTACACACTGGGGTATGCAAATGAGGGAAATTATACTGAATCACAAATTTCTTCAAAGTGTCAGCTTATACCTAACCATGTAGGTGCAGCAACACAACAATGCAAGTGTAACAGCTGAATGACTTCATAAGAGGGTGTGTCATGCTTGCTGTAAGTTCAATGCAGCTCTGTGGCCCGTGTTTGCCCTTATCTAAGCACAGCTAAGGAAGGTGCACACCAGGTTTTAAACAAAAAAAAAAAAAAAGAGGAAATGGCAGTACTGTTTACATTTGAGCATTGGGTATGAGCAGTATGTCTCGGGCTTAAATAGGGAGGAACTGGGAAGGGGAAACAGCAGTAGGAAGGTAATCAAGGAGAACTAACATAACTGGCAGATGGAATGTACCAGAATCAGCCAATTACACATGCAGCAACCCAGCACACTACTATAAACTATGCAAACACCTTTCAGACTGTTTTTTCCCACAAACTCTACACCACCGGTATATACAGATGGGGGATTTTTAACTGGCAAAACTAACTAAAAATATTAGAGGCTGCTGCTGCTTTACTCCATCAATATGTGATAGAGACTGAGGGTGGTAAAGAGGAGAATGCTGACAACCGACCCACAGTGAGGAGGAGGAGGAGAGTGGACAGACCCAGGGTAACCTACCAGGGCCTAGATGAGCTGGAGATAGTGGAGCGCTATAGAGTGGATGGGGACATTCTACAGCAAATCAATTAGCTGGGCCGGCCATGCCTCACACACAGAACTAATAGATGGGAACCCATCCCAGTGGATACCAAGGTATATCTAGGCTTAAGTATACTAGCCACAGGTACCTTCCAAAGACCAACTGGGGATATCATGGGGGTCTCACAGGCATCAGCATCCAGGTACTCCACCAGTTCCTGGATGCCATGACACCACATGCCAATGAGCACATTTATTTCACCACCACCCGTGAGGCGTTGACTAGAAGCATGCATCTCTTCCACCGTATAGCAGAATACCCTGAGGTAGTTGGTGCTATAGACTGCACGTACATCCACATCAAAGCACCACCCAGCGAGCAGGATAGGGTCTACATAAACCGCAAGGACTTCCCCTCCATCAACTGCTAGGTCATGTGCGATGCCCAGGGTATTATCATGAATGTGTGTGCTGGCAGCCCTGGAAGCTATCACAACTCTCACATCTGGCATTGCTCATAGCTGTATCAGGCATTTGCCAGTGGGGACATCCCATATGGCCATCTAGTGGGAGATGCTGGCTATGCACTGGAGCTGTGGCTGATGACACCCATCAGAAATGCACACACACCCAAACAAGAACACCATAAGAGGCACACAAACCAAGATCATTGTAGAGCATGTGTTTGGGATGCTCAAGTCACTGTTCTATTGCCGTGACAAATTTGGTGGAGCCTTGCAGTACTCTCCAGCTACATGTACACAAATGTTCATAGTATGTGCCATGCTACACAATATGATCATGTGGAAACAGCTGCAGCAGGAACAGCATGAGGCAGGCCACACAGCACCCCACCATTGCCAAGGCCAGCACAGAGGGACTCGGAGGAGGAACATCCTGAGCTTGCCCCTATAGGCAGAAGGAGGCATGCCCAGTATGCCTAGGCCTTGGCAAAGAAGCAATACATAGCACACATACTGATACTGTAGAGACCCAGAGTCTGAAACCTCTGTCTGACTCGCACATACAGTAAAAAGGATGCCAAACATGACACTACCTGTGCTGTACCATGTATAGGGAGTGTACTATGTAGATCCTACATAGTCAGCCCTCCAGCACCGTCCTCAATACTGGCCCAGAAACAAGGTAAGTCACCCTTCCTAACAATTACTGAATGGAGTAGTATGTTCTCATAGTTGTATGTATGATATGGATGCAAGCATGCAAAGGAATTGGGTGGCTGAATGGGACAGTAGCAGACAGCTATATGGGACAACAGGAAATTCACAACAAATACTGATGTCAACATACTAAGCAGCACTACAGAAGGTGACAACCCCCACCACAGTACATGTGATGGCCCAAATAAATGTGGGTGTCAATAGATCACACACATGGATGTTAATGAAGGTCACATACCCACCGCCAGCCTCACCTAGCAGGACAGGTGTAGATGACCATAAAGAAAGGCCGGGCTAAGGCCCCCAAATGATGGCAATGGTGAACAGCCCCCCACCAGACCTACACAGACATACTACAACAGGTCTGGCAGTTGCATTCTAGTTCTGAAGGGTAAGAAGTCTGAAATTGAAATTTATGCCATTAAGATCTAACATGTGTACTCTACTGATGTGCCTCCTTTCTGCATGATAGGTCACAATACAATATGAAATAGAAGCCAACAGAGTAACCAAAATACCAGTACGGTCATTACAAATGTTTAAAGTCTGCAGGTGTGCCCCCCCACAATTCCACATAGAAATGCAATAACAGATGGCCTGCAGCACTCTCAAATGGCCTACAGTCCTCTGGAAAAGGCCCATGCCTCACCCATTGTGCCAATGTGCCCATAGTGCCAATGTCAGGGGGTCCCAACTAACAATCTAACACAGTAAACAGAAAACAAATGCAAGGCCATGTTGACAAATGCCAGTAGCATGCCTCCCCATGCCCTACTGCAAGGACTGTGGACCAGGCCATAAATACTACTGGGATAAAGGCCCAACTATAGGGGATACCTCTGAGATATTGCTTATACAATGTTAGGAAGAGGGGAGAATAACAGAGGGGGGTGTAGAAGCATGGCTGTCATGGAGTGTGTGAAGTCTGAAACTCTAATGTCCACCCATACTACTCCCTGACTGCAAACCCATGAATGAATAGCCACAAAACTACTTGTAAACCACAATGTGAAGGTAAACTGACAAGATATATGAGTCCTGCCTCTGGATAACTTGGGTGTATCTGTACAGCTGAGAGGTATGGCCCCAGCAGGATATGACCATTCTGTGCAGTTGAGAAAAGCACAAAGAGGGGATACCCAGCCAGCATACTAACAAGGTGCTGCATTATTTACACAGAACTAGCAGTCTATTGTCTGTAACTACCCTACCACAATGGTAGGTGTGTGCTAGAATGTGTAGTCTATATGCCTCTAAATATTGGTCTCAGCTTCCTTCATCCTGTATTTCCCTGGTAAATAACTATGAGCAAAGAATGATAACTATCAGTAGTTGATGACATCATTGCTGTTGATGTCACTCACCTTCAAAGATACCGTTGGACAGCTCTCTAACATATAAACTCTGTGACGCTTGTGATAACTGCGTAATACAATAGTGTAGCAAACTAGTTAGGTAGGAGTTCTAATCCTGGTCGTGGCAACTGTGAAAATGTGTGTGTGAGAGAGAGAGTGTGTGTGTCTTTGTAGATACCTGATTTTATGGCCATTCACACTTACTACACTTCCCTTACCCCTCCTTTAGCACTGCTGCTAATGTCAATCACCTTCAAAGATACCTTTGGACAACTCTCCAACATATAATGTCTGTGGCACTTGCAATAAGTGTGTAATACTCTAGTATAGCAAACCAGTTAGGTAGGAGTTCTAATCCTGGTCTTAACAATTCTGAAAATGTGTGTGTTTGTGTGAGACAGTGTGTGTTTATTTGTAGACACCTGATTTTGTGGTCATTCACACTTACTACACTTCCCTTACTCCTCCTTTAGCACTGCTGACAATGGTTTGGCTGACATAATACAGGTATATGTGTATGTATCTACAGATATCAGTCACACGTGCTTATTGTCCAGCAGAACACCATACAGTTGAATGTTATTAATTCAATATATCACATGCAGCTCAACACACTTGTCTGCAACAGTACTATACTATGCACATGCCCTCTATAAGTCTCTTAGCTTTACAAGGCAAACATGTGTCATACTCATAATCGCAGGTAACATGGATATTGAAAACATCCCATTTACTGGCCTACCAGTGACACAGTGACAACTGTTTGACAGACACTCCTGCAGTTGTCATATATGAGCTGTCCTTTCCCAGGGAGAGTCAGGCTCCTGAGCTGTGATTCTATCTTACAGCTTCTCAGAGCATCACATCTGGACAAAGCCTAAAATTATGGGATAAATAGGGACAGACTTTAAATATTCCTGTTTCACACATAGGAAGTTCATAGAATGATACATTTTGCATTACGGTGAATATTCTTAAGGATATGCAGTCTTAAACTCAAGTGTTTGCCATTACTTGATGACCTTAACCCTCAGCTATTTGCCAGAAAAGTACAGATCTCAGGAGGAACAGACAAAAATATATGATGGCAAAATATGGACATTCTGTAAAGATCAGTACAGTTGAGTGGTATGTCTGTGATATCTCCCCCTGCAGAAAGGGCCAAATGCTATGGCCATAGCAGCTGTTTAGCAACACATTAGTACAGCAAGTTTTATTGGGAGATATATTCCTCCAAATCATATTTCTCATTATTACAGACCAAGTACTACATTCAATTACTTGCTTACATGTTCCACTTACCTTTTTTCTTTCTTTTCTTTTCCACTTTATGTTTCATTTGTTATCTCTCTCTCTCTCTCTCTCTCTCTCTCTCTCTCTCTCTCTCTCTCTCTCTCACTCTTTCTGTGCAGTACAGGGATAGAGCTGGTTTGAATAGGTGGCAGCGTGGCTTTTGTAAGTGATGCTCATGACCAAGTGATAACCTGTACACCTATTAGTGTTACTCACATGCTGACTGCATGCAGAGCAGCTGTGTAGTTCTTATAATAGCCAATGTCATGACAACACACTCCTATAAATGAGTACTCCATGTGGGCATTGGCCCTTTCCCTTACTTGTGAGGAAGACATCCTGGAGTTGTGTAAGCTACTACCTCTTACAAGAAGACTTGTGGAGACAAGCCAAGTAAACGGTGGAGAAGGTTCAAGACTTCGAGGCAGAATGTGAGTATTGCTGTTATATATTTGGAATACTGCTATTTTAAAAGAGTTTGTCTGCACATGCTACTTCTGCATGGGTTTCAGTCTGACAAAGTTCTATCTCTGCATAGCTCTCAACTGTAGGGCCATCCATATAATGGCCACAGGTTAGCCTATTATGTATGGGATGTTCCCCAGACAGGTGTTGTCCTTGGCAAATCAGTAGCATACTCTGGTGATTGCATTATGTAAATGGTAACATCCACTTGTTTTTCTGACTTTATATACCTCAGAAAATATATGTTACAACAAACCCTGTAACACCAGCAACTTTTTCAGTGTATAACAACAATATTTCAAGTATGACTGTGTATTTGGGCCTCTGTCCACCAATTATGTCAGGCTTTGTCCAGATGTCATACAGTAGTATGTTGATAGGTATACTAGTCTATCAGTATTTAGTACTTCCTGCTGAAGTAAAAGGCTGGGAAACATGTTGAACTCTGTACATCCAAGAGGTTGGTGTACAGAGAATGTTCTTAGATGCCCTTGTAACATATTCTATGTGGGGCCAGTAACACATGTTTTACAACTAGACTGTTAGATCATGTGAGACATATTACTGATAAGAAATATGACAATTCTCTAGCCGTACATTTGAATAAATCTCACCATGGGGACAGTTGTGGGTCCCAAGGTCCTGTTTCTGAAAACGTCTGTTACTCAGTTTGATGAAACATTCATAAAAGGACAATTGTTATGTACAGACTTAATGTGTTAATATTAACTGTGATACTTTATCCCATAAGGGGTTAAATGAGGACTGTAATTGGAGGCTGTGTATTCAATTATGTAATTAGGTGTCAATTGCTTCTTGAGATTAAGACATGTATTTCTGGTAATGATTTACTCCTTGAAGGCTTTGCCCAAGACATCAGAGTATAATAAACATGTGTGAATTACTGGCTGGTAGTATTTTTCTTTGCTATGTTCAGACATGTTATTTGTTTTGCTAAGAGGTTTTTGTATGTCAGGCCATTGTGTATGACCTATCATGGTTTTGTAGCAGTGTACTGTTCACTTATTTATTTAGACTGTGAGAGGGGGCAGCCGATGTGAGTGTCATGGCTGCTTTTGTATCCAACAGTGCATGCTACCCCAGTTGTGGGTGGTCTATCAGCAGCATATGTTTGTATGGGTATTTTGGGATATATATATATATATATATATATATATATATGTATATATAGATATATATATATATATATATATATATATATATATAAAAACGTCCAATAATCCCAGCACTCAAAAAAATAAATCACAAGGTCAGTGAAAGTGAAGAGTATTAGGACAGACCACAACACAGCCCAACAACACAGGTCGGCGTTTTGGTTTGCCTCCCTCAGTGGTGTTGAAAAGAAAAAAAAAAGGTAGGGTATAGTATATATCGCCTGCATGCGCGTATGCGCGTACAGTTTAAAAGACACAAAGACACAGTATAAAACATGAAATAAAGCTAATAATATAAAAGGGCAAAAATTAAATGTATATTATATAAAAATATATAAAAAAAAATAAAAAAAATAAAAAAAAAATGAAAACTGAACACTTACTAAAAATACTAATAAAAATATTATATATATACATATGGTATAGCATGGTATTAGATAATATAACATAAACCCAAACAAACCTAACAAAAACATATATGTATAGCACAAGCACACACCACAAGCACATAATATAAATATAAATATATATACATAAAGCAAAGCCACACAACCATTAAAACACTTATTTTGTATATGTGCCAAATATATTATATGAATATAATATATATGAATATGAATATTATATTCAATTTCATACCAACCTGATAACAATCATACAGCATCATATACCAATCAAATGGCAAGAATATAAAACCAAAATATAACCTATAAAAAACCTATATACAATTGAAATGCACAAATATCTTCTAATATCATCTAATATAAATTACAAACAATTATGGTTTTGGGTTTTGCCCCATATTTATAATCATACTCCAACCATTTTAAAATTGGTTAACCTTATTTGATGTTTATGACTTTCCCCTTCAAACCTATCCAAAAAGTGCCAAATATAATAAAAAATAATGGGTGATAAATAATTGTGTTTAAAGTACTTTACTTATATGTAAGACAATATTATCACTAATAACATGCAAAAATCCTTTGCTTCAAGAAAAAGTACTTAACAATTCCAAACAGGCAGACAGCCATGTATATACAGTATTACCCAAGTACTATTTCATATAATGAATGTGCATTAATTGTATCAAATGATATGTCAAGATTTTTTTTGATTTTATTGATTTACATTGTTTTAATGTGACTGTTGTGTTAACAAAATTCATTACCCACACAAAAGATACTAACCATGAATCCCAGTTAAAAAATGCAAAAATTAAAATTATAAATTTTGTATTTAATGACACACAAATTTCACGTGTTTACTTGACACACTAATTCTTTTAAAATCGTAGCATCATTTATTTAAAAATTTTTTAAAAAAAAAATTAATTCATTTTTGACAAAAATTAATGGTTCCATAGGTTGTAATAACTGATATATAAGGACTGTCACATAATAACCTATATATGGAACTAGGAACTAGCTATTAGCCACACTATTTATAGATATATATATACTATACTAACCCCTGTAATCTAGTGTTTCAAAATGTAGATTCTGTTATTAAAATCAAAAATCTAGATTTCGTTTTCATTGAAACTGTTGTGATCTATGCTTTATGAAGAACAAATGGGTGTGGGGGGTTTGAGTATGTTTTTGGGCATTTTTGAGAAAGGCTGGGGGCTTTCTTGTTTTGAGAGAGAACCATCTTCCATCTTGCCCAAAATCCATATACATCCTCTAATTCAAAGAATTTTACCTATAAACTAAAAAATCATGAAATTAGAATTCATTATTAAATCAATATCACCAAAATTGCCAAAGATCCCCAACATTCCCAACTGCCAAAGATCCCTCTTCACCCCCATCTTCTCCACAATCCACAATGTGTATCTTCTCCATAGGTATGGGTTAAATAGTGGTAAATAAGAAACAGTAAAGTATAAGTAGCATAAGTACCCCAGCATACAAATACCACACCTGTAGGTCAAATACCACTCCCAATAAATTCAATTGTACCGCTGTTACCACCACTGAATACCCAATTGTGTTCAAAAAAAGGCCTTGCCTTCACTTCCAAAAAATGGAATACTAATCATCCAATAAAATATTGCCCCAATACATCCTGTGTGTGAGATTGGACCAAGAGTGTGTCCAATAAGTGATGACAATGAGTGTCTCTGTCCACTGATCTGATCTAGTAATGCCAGAGTGTTCTGATGTCCCCTAATCATTCTCTCTTAAGGACAACAACAATTTCTCAGATTAAATTCCAAGTATCAAGCTAAAATTCAGGCAAACAAAATTCCCCTCTTCAATTCTGGGGGTTCAAAGGGGGTTCAAAAGATCTTTATATTCCTTGGACTTTATGCAAAATGGGTCTAATGTAAAAACTTATAAAAGTCTTAATACTAAAACTGTAATAAATACTTAAATAGTCACTAATAAACTTGTTTAAATAAGGTCTTACCTTAAATGGTCATGAATAAATCAGAATCAAGACTTGTGTTATATATAATATAATTTTCATGTTTTATAACCAATGCCTAACTGTTTGTAAACTTTCCATAAATCACTATTTTTTGTGTTATTTTCGCTATTATTATTTTCTATCGTTTTAACTATCATCCTGTTATTGTTGTTTTTAAGATTATTTTATACTGTTTTTTATTAATTTTTAAATTTTATTCTCTTTGATTTTTTTAAATACCTCATGTAAATGTCATTTAAATGTGTTTTGTTTGAAACCACTGTTGGCATGTTGTGATTGTGATGTGATTCATGTTTGTTGATTCTTGATTTTTGTTCAAGTGAGTTTTTTCGTCAATAATTTGAAATCTTAATGAGAAACAAAAAGAAAATTTCATTCAATTATAATTTCTCAATTATGAATTCATAAAGAAGAAATGAATAAAACAATGATTAGCACAAAACTAATGTTAAACAAAGGCCTTTCAGGTCAAATAATATTATTACAGTGTCACTTATTATTAGAGTTTAAATTAATGACCGTTGTCAATATTAATATTTGTGTGTCCCCTACATGTTGTGTCTGCCCTTCTAAAGGATCTTCTTTCCCCTCATGTTTACGCCTGCCCTTCTAAAGGCTTTGAATCTTTTAATAGCCTTAAAAGGAACCTCTGGTACACTTTCAGGATCCATTTAAATCAGAGACAGGATCATAATTAAGAAGAGAAAACATTCAGGCTTTCGGTCGCCTTAAAGACTCCTTCAAATCATTTTCAGAGTTAACTTCTTTCTTTTTTTTTCATATAAAAGTTACTTTCATTTGGTTTTTTTTGTGTTTTCGGTTTATTTTTTTAAAGGTATTTTTTCCAGTTTGTTATTTTACATTTGGTATTTTTTGTAAACATTTTGGACATTAGTATTTTTGTTTTCATTTTCTACTTTTTCATAAAATTTTTTAAGTTTCTTATACAATTTCTCATAAATATACTCATAACAAACAACCAACAGTCATAAAACATTCATCAACAGTGGACAACATACTTCAAAATTCTCATCCATAAAACAACCAGCAGTTCCAAAACATGTCATCCATAAGCAGTGGTATGTATACCTCAATTTGGCTTTGTATACATAAATATTCATCCATATTAAGTCATATAATTCCGTTTACACACCCACTTCCCAATAATTTGCAACTAAGTAGGCTTTTTTGCAATTTTAGCTTTTACAAACGCGCAAAGGAATTCTGGAAGCCTTCCATAACACCAGTAAAACAATACTGCGTAAGAAGATAAACTTATCGCAGTAGCTGAAAAGCTTAGCTTTCAGTTAACACCAGTAACCAAAAGTTTAAAAAAAAGTCAACTTTATAAATTTTAATTTAACTCAAAATTCAGTAAATTTCTGTATCTTCAAATTCGGTATAAAAAAAAAAAACTGCCACACCATTCACTTAACGCCCACAAATGTCAAATGAAACAAGGTAATATCCAACAAAAGAACACACCACAATGTTCAAACAGAAGGACAATGGAAAAACCACAAACAGAAACTTTAAAGTAGAAACCACCACAGAAAGAATTGTTCCAGGAACAGAAATGAAAAAAAAAACAGAAATGATGGAAATAAACAAAAACAATTGGTGCAATCCCAGCACTGTATATACACATATACAAATGCCTGGTGTTAAAGCCATGGCCTCAAGCTCAATGCCAAAAAGTGCATTGCCATCCCCTTTTGGTAAAAACTCTGTACCCATGAACTACCACATAGGCGGTAGTCTACTTAACACCAAATGTGTGATAAGAGACCTTGGGACACATGTGGACAGTAGTCTCTCCTTTGATAATCACATCGCCATAGTAGTCAATAAAACTTTCTACATGGTATACCTCATCACAAAAGGTTTCTCATCCAGGAAAAAAGAGATCATTGTTCCCCTCTTCTCACCACTCATTAGACCCATTATAGAGTACAACGCCCCTTTTGGTATGTACCTCACAAGACATCTACAACAACTGGAAAGGCTGCAGAAATACCTCGCAAAGTGGA
Organism: Protopterus annectens; assembly: GCF_019279795.1. Lineage (NCBI taxonomy): Eukaryota > Metazoa > Chordata > Ceratodontiformes > Protopteridae > Protopterus > Protopterus annectens. The sequence continues at coordinate 1,722,603,636 of NC_056725.1, forward strand.
TTACTGGCCTCAAACAGATGCCCTACGCAGACTGTCTCAAAAAACTCCAGCTTTACTCCATCACGTATTGCCTACTCAGAGGCGATCTCTGCCTAACATACAAAGCTATGTCAAACCCAAAGCTGTTGGACATGCTCCACTTAAAGAAATCCCAATCCCTCTGAGCTACATGATCTATGGACCTAAACCTTGCCACCACAATAAACAGAACATGCTGGAGGGATAGATTCCTGTCCCAGAGACTTCCCATACTCGGGAACAAGCTACCTATCTATATCAAACAAAGCTCCACATTAGCACTCGTCATGTAAAATCTTGATGATTGGATGGGAGATAGGAAATTCACCCCGTGGATCACTTCTGTGGCTCTGCTCGACAGGGGCACAGGAAAATAATTTTCCTGGGTGGCGAAAGCCAGGGTACCTTTTGGCTAGGTTTATATTGGCCCTAGGGCCAATAGCCTAGTACCTACCTATGAACCTATATATATATATATATATATATATATATATATATATATATATATATATATATATATATATATATATATGTATATATATTTATCTGTATATATATATATATATATATATATATATATATATATATATATATATATATATATATATATATATTTATATATATATATATATATATATATACATGTATATATGTTTGTATGCATTTAAATATATCTTTATATATATATATATATATATATATATATATATATATATATATATATATATATATATATATATATATATATATATATATATATAAAAGTATATGTAAATATATATATATATATATATATATATATATATATATACATGTGTGTACACCTCAGCATTTATTGGTAATATATCTATATATTGTTGTACTCATATATGGATCTCCCTATATATCTCTCACTCTCTCTATGTATGTTTCTATTCAAAGATATATATATATATATATATATATATATATATATATATATATATATATATATATATATATATATATATTTATAGATACCAATCCTTCCTAATTGCACATTGTCTCTTCCGTATTGCAAACTGGCTGTAAAGAAGGGTATGTTTGAGAAAACATCCTAACACCATACAGTTGAGGTGGTTTACTGGTAAATTGGATAGGCTATGGTGTGCAGGGTCCTGGGTTCAAGACTTGCAAGGGGTGCTTATTTTGTTGCTAGGCAGAACAAGGACTGTTAGATACAGAGTAGCTTAGGCAGTTTTTAGCAGCTTTGAGCATGTTTGTGCAGGACTGTGTGACGGTAAGCAGTGCTAACGTTCGGTTAAAGGAATAGGTGCTTACATCGTGTAGGCTTCGCTTGCCAGTGTGCAAATCTGCTTAGCATTTACATTTAAGCAATGGTTAAACCTGCTAAGCATAGCTCAGCCTTTGTAACCAGTGATCACATTCCAGTTTGATAAAGTAGCAGGGTAATGACATCTTTAATAAGTGTATTTAATTCCCTGTACATTACATACTTCTATGTACTGTCATTACAGTAGCAAGGAGTGTGAGTATACTGTATGTGACACCTGAGTATACATGGGTAGTACCACAATCTTTTCTCATTGTATTTATTTCATACATGGGCAGTATCCCAGGTTATATGCAGTCACACTTGCATGTTACACCAGCTACAGTGCATTGGTTGACAAAAATAGTTTAACACATATTGTATCATTACGTTAGTACTTTTAACAGTACTTTTCCAAGTAAGAGTAGATTGCAGATTGTAGTACTGGAACAATACACCCATGCAAAGCTGGAGTCTGAGTACTAACTATCTTGTTCTTGTTGTTTGAGCTGTATATTTATATGTATCCTGTTGGATATTGATCTGATATGTTGATACTAACTGTAGACTACTATGTTTTTTGGACATGTCATCCAGGACTGCTGTCATGTAGTAATGGCATACCTTTCAGCTTAAGACATGTATCATTCAAAACATTCATCCTAATGCATAACCTGTTGGCTATCTACTTTCTGTCTGTCCTCTGTACAGATGTGCAGATGTCAGGTATTGCTACAGCCATACCACTATGTAGGTGCCCCCATTGTATTGTGCTGTAGGCATGGACACTGCCGCTAGTGCTGACATATGGGACATTCCTTAATGTGGGCCTTGCCCCTTTTCCTTGCCTGTGTGAGGGATATTACAGAGGTGGTGGTCTACAGATTCACATACAGTAGGTGGCAATACATCACAGGACAGGACATGTGGAGACAGCCAACCACCATGGGGGACATATCCCCAGATTTGTGGACAGATTCTATGTCATCAGTGCTGTTATACACATGGTGGATTGATAGACTGACAGGGTTTATGTGGACATGCATTTAGTGTGTGATGTCACGACTCACAGTGATATGTCCCTGACATACCTCTTCACTGGCACGCTGTTCACAGACTGGACACATGTCTGCCTGTTATGTTTTGTCTGTTCCCCAGACAGTTGGAGTCTTTGGTAAATCAATCATGGACTTTGGGAATGCAGTCAGTAAATACTCACATCTATTGGTATTACCAATATCATATCCCTCATAAAGGATGTTGCAACTGTCTCAATGTATGACAGCAGTATGTCCAATCTACCCCTGTGTTTGTGCCTCTCTTCCCACCTAGTGATATAGGGGTTGATGCCTAGCGTAGTGAGTGGGGAATGTTATCAAAGGCTTTGGCCAGATCAAGGTAGGCTGTATGTGTCACCTTGCCTTCATCCATAGCTCAGGTGACTGACACCAAGTAGTTGACCAGGTTGAATGAGCAGGTATAACCTACCCTTCAAAAAAGTAAACTGTGTGGGATCCTGAGTCTACAGATTCCCATATCCCTGTTTATTAGGTGCATGATGATATATTCTATGGCTTCACATAAAAGACTTGTCAGGCAGTTGGGGTGGTATTTCCCCAGGGTCTGTAGTCGCACCTTGTTTGTGAAGAGGGGTGACTGTAGCAGTGCAGACTTCAGTAGGGACAAAGCCTGAGCTGAGGCTGTGCTTGAACAGGGCACACAGGTGAGGTGCCAGGTCACTCTGTAGTTCATGTAGAACACAGCCAGGGATATTGCAGATCCCATAAAAGCTGTATTCTTGGGCTTGGACAGTGGTGTTTTAATCTGTGCTGCAGTAATACTGGGTGCCTGGCAGTGTACTGGTATTCTGATTGGTCCTTGGGGGGTAAGGTTTGCCCTCAAAATGCCAGCCAGTATATTGGTATTATTTGTTGGCTCAGTCTGGGAGGTACCATTGTCTAGTAGCTCAGAACAAATCTTGGTATTGCCATGGAGATTCTTTACATAACTGTAAGAGGCCTTGTGGTTGTCTTTACTATGTGTTCCATTTCTGTTCTCACTGCTAACTTTGTAATATTTGATGAGGGATCTCAACTTTTAAGTGAGGCTGATAAGGGTTTATTTCCAGTCTTAGGACTTCACCTTATTCCATATCAGTTCCCTCCTTCTGTTGTACAGTTCCTTTATAGCAGGGGACCACCCGGTCAGCTTTCTTTATTTGGAGGTGAGGGTCCTGGTTGTATTGGGTATGGTGATATCCATACATTAGTGTATGTGTTCATAGTGCACTGTTGTTTGATTCAGCTGTCATGCAACTAGTCTCCATTTGCATGGCTGCAGTGAAGTTAGCCAGCTCTGTTTTTATGAGGCCATACTTAGCTTTGGAAAGGCTTTTCATGGTGGTTACCTGTGCAGGGGTGGTGTGAAGGATGTGGATTTCCAAAGGTGATTAATTTGTGTTTAGATATAACATGGGAGATGTTGACTATTGGTGTAGACCAACAGTCGCCCATGTTAGCAAGGACCAGGTCAATGGGATGGGCATGTGAATCGTTACATGGGTAGCTTTCCCAGTTAATGGTTGGGTAGTTGAAGTCAACCAGCATGAGAGTGTTAGGTTGGACACTAATATTCTCCAGGGTGTTTATGGATATGGAGTGTGAGTCTTGGGACATGTTTGGGGACCTATAGCAGGCTACAATCTGAATCACTGTCTTACCCAATGCTAGCTACGCCTGCAGGATCTGTAATGCATAATGTTGATCTATCAGTCTGGAGGTGTGTGCATCCTTAATGAATATGAAAATACCACCACCTTTGGAGCTTCAGTCATTCAGGTTGTGCAGCCAAAGGTTATGGAGTGAATTATAGGCTGGTACTGAAGGGGTGCTTTCTGCTGCCTTTAACCAGGTCTCTGTTACAGCACAGATGTGATTGTTCCCCATTTTAAGGAATACTTCCAGTGAGTGCATTTTCAGATTTAGAATTCTAGTGTGCAGCAGCATGACCCTCTGATTGCATGTCCTTGTAGCTTTCATATAGTTCTGTATATTTATGTGTATATATATATATATATATATATATATATATATATATATATATATATATATATATATATATATTAATTTATTCACCTTTCTATATATATTTGTATGTATATATGCAGATATGTGGATATAAATGTGGATGTATCTCTCTCTCTCTCTCTGTATATATATATATATATATATATATATATATATATATATATATATGTATTATGTCTAGATTTGTCCACATATATGCATCTCTATACATATATACATGTATATATAGAGAACCTGACTGATTCTACAGACTCTTTCCCTACTGTTAGATGACTGTACTAACTGATATGTTTGGAATGTCATCAATATTTATAGGGCTCAGATGGTGTAATGGTACATTGCTTTGATCGTAGTTTACAAGGCCCTGGGTCCAAGACTTGGCAGGGCGTATTATTTTGTTGCAAGGCAGAACAGTTATGCTGGGGAGGAAGGGATAAGGGCAATAATTAAAAGCGGTCCCTAGTTTGGGCCCCTTCAACTCTATTTAGACAGCCTTTGGTCAGATTTGTTGCAGTAAGAGGTTCAGAGTGTGGCTCTGATGTCTGACTGCACTAGCTATATATATATATATATATATATATATATATATATATATATATATATATATATCTATATATATATATATGTATATATATATATATATATATATATATATATATATATATATATATATATATATATATATATATATATATATATATATATATAAATATATATGTATATATATATATATATATATATATATATATATATATATATATATATATATATATCTATCTATCTATATGGGTCTACTTCATATGATCAAAAGCTTTTATGATCAACACTCATTTCACCGACACCAAAACACCTAAAGCTCAAAACACCGAAAACCCATTTGGTCGAAACTCATAAGATCAGCACATGAAATTCAAAGCATCATGCCCTTTCCCCACTGTAGCACAACCGTTTAGTTAGAATAAATAGATCGGGGGTGTGGGGGGCATAGCCACCCTCATTATTTAGATAAATATTGTATCCACATATATGTTTAAAATTTATTATGTATGTATGTATGTATGTATATATATATATATATATATATATATATATATATATATATAAGGAGGTCCCGGGGTGGGTCCCCAATGTGCTGGGGCCTGGTGCCACAGCCAGATGAGGAGGGAGAGGCAGATCCCCTGGGATCAGCCTTCCCTGATGTGCTATGGTGTGCAGTTTTAGAAGAGACATTGGTTAGTAATGGTAAACACATTCCAGGATTAGTTATAACAGCATGCATGAGTATTCACATTAACCAAAAACAACAGATTTGGAACATTTGCATAGCAAACAGAACACATGCATATATGGAACCACAGTGGGTATTACACCAGCATGCAGGTTACACTGATAGCAACAGGCCACCAATGACAGTATTTGAACAGGGAACATTAATTGCAATACATTTCAACATTTGTAGAACAACAGGACACATGTCCCAACAGTAGGTTTGGTGGATAACATACCCATTCATTTATGTGTTTAGATTATTGGTGAAGATATGGTGGGAGAGAGAGAGAGAGATGCCAGTTAACAAATGTAGATTCTTGCAGTGGTCACAGCTTTAATGATCATTGCTCTACTCATTACTCTACAGGTATTATTACAACAACTATGGTGTTGGGTTGGGCAGTGGTATGTTTGTACACAGGATAATTACAACCTTCTTATAGCTACTTTGAACATTCTCTTAACTGGTAGACCTGTGGAGGGAATGTTTGTTAATACCACATGACTGTTTCTACCCATATTCCCATAGTCAGGGTTACATATGTGCAGTCATACTGTGTGTGTGTAAGCTACTGACATACTCTGCCTTCATTTGTATTGAGTCACCTTGATTGTTGGTAGCAGGGACCAGTAGCTGTGACAGCATGACACTTTTGAACATTTCTTGGGGGAGACCACTTGGTGTATGTACTTATCTTGCTGTCATTTGCAGCCTTGGGGTTGGACTGTGGGTGTTGGACTACTACTCGCTTCTTACAGCTACTTTGTACCTTCTTTCACCTGGAAGATCTGTGAAGGGAATTTATGTTGACACTACCTGACTGTTTCTACACATATTCACAAAATGCTGCTCGAAATTATGCATACAGCTTACTACCACTCCCGAGATTCATACTGTGGCTGTTTCTGCTAAAAATACAGTATGTTTGTTTCATCAGACTGAGCTATTGAGAAATTGCTGTCACTTCCTTGAATGTTTTCTTTCTAATTCTCTCTTGGTTTTACATTCTGACCGTGTGATTACAACATTCTTTTAAATACATTCCTGTACATACCTTTTGACATAGCACAGTGCAGAAAACAATGGTTAACACACTACTATTCTGATATGAGATCTTGGTGCATAAAACTTTCCAGTCATACAATACCAGAGTAAACACAACCAGTCTGGGGTTTTCACTTTTATTGACAGGTAATTACACTTTTATTGATATATGACTTGTATGTCACTATTACTCTCCTACTAACTTCTTCAGTCAGTAAAAAATATACCCATTTTAAATACTGCAGGATGACAGTCTACTAAGTTTTATTTATTTGCCCTACATAATACCAGCTAGATTGTTACTCACCTGCCTCGCAATGCAGCCTTTGCAGCCTGCTGGCATGAGCTTCCAAGTTCACAGCCCTCTCATCTGCAGCTGTACAGGAGATAACAAAAAATATTTATGCATACCTATCCATCACATACACAGGCTGGACTTTGGAGAAAACTTATTTTGACTAATACTTACACATGGCTGGAGCATTCCCCACACAGGCATCTTGGACCCACTGGCCAAAAGGACCCTCTTCATCTACTTCTAGTCAGCAAAGTGGTGCCAGACCTGCTCACAAGTCCAAGGGATGCCAGTGGCAGTGGTGAGATTTCGGACAAGTTGGTCCCAGGCCTCCGCTTTGTATTGAGAGTCCTGGTACTGATCCTGCAGCAGTCACCCTTCATGGTCTTTAATGGTGAGTCCAACCATGACCCTGGACTCCTGAATGCCCCAGCCCTGTGCCCAAAAGCACACACCTTCACCAACACCTGCCATAGTGCCTACAGAGGGGAGCTACAGCTGGTTATGAGCTGTATTGCCACCTGCGTGGTTTAAATAGGGCTAATTTCCCACACTTTACTGTGATTGGACAGTTTTGAAACTGCTGAGCTAAGCTAAGCACTGGGAAAACCTGTTTAGTTAAGATAACTATTGCTTAAAGGGGTAGAAGCCTAGCCCTGCTTACCAGTGCGTAAATCCACTTAGCTATGGTAAATCTTGCTTAAACTTTAAATTTCATTGACACGTTTAGGGCTGCTGCACTACCTTGGCATGCATATACATAATAATATTCACTACCTACTTATGAAAAATGCATTTTAGTTGTGTTTCACATATGAAAATATTTGGACTGCTATGGCGCTCAAACCATGCCTGACTACATTCTAGGTGAATGGTCTAACCACTACGCTATTCCAGTTCCACTATTAGCACTCTGCATATTTCAATTTAGCTTCTTTTGGTGTTTAAACTCTGCTATGCATAGCTGCACGATGGGCAGACCTGTGCAGCTCCGCTTAACCTTTATTGCACACAGGAAAAAAAATAAGGAATATATTTTAAATATTTTTTTTTGAAACTTAGAACATTGATAGAATGACAGGCTTTGGATTAGCATGTATTTTCTGAGGATGAGAGTCTTAAACTCATATATTTGTCATTATTTAATGACGTCAATTCACAGCTATTTGCCAACACACCAAATATATGAAGCAGTAATCTGGACATTCTGCAAAGATCTGTAAAGTTGAGAGGCATGGCAGGCTCTTATTTTCTCCACAGACACTAATGTGCCCATAGAGACTTTCATTCATTTTGAATTGCTAAACGCCAATTCTCAAGTATAGGGGGCATGTGTATTGTGAGAGCACTGTGCTCGGACATGCCCCCTGCACTTGCGCACAGAACTGTGTCCATTTTACAGCATGGCAGCCCGCCTTCATACATATGCATGGCGCACTGCTGTGCCTCATGGGAATGGTCCCTTCTGTGCAAGAATATGCTATTCTTGCACAGAAGTTTGCTGAGTCCCAGGGACTGTATTTTTTCAATAAGCTTTGTTTGGTAATATGTAAACACTTATGATACATTACTATTGTACTCCTTTGCCACATCCATATATGATGGAAAGGTATTTATGTGTCATAAAATACACAAATCTCACTGCTATGATATAACAAAGAGCAGCCTTTATTTCTCTATGATGGATAAGAAATATACATTCAAATTTCATAATTGCAATCACCATAATTTGGTTTCTCCTTTTATATCATTGCTGTCAATAATTCATAAATACTTATCAAGTAATAAAAAGTAACTGCTGATTCCGGGTATTGAACCTATACACAGTTAAGCTACTGTTCTCATTGCCTAATGCAAGCAGTAAGAGTTACTGGGGAAGGCATGCATGCTTGAACTGAAGATTGAGGTATGCCTGTTCAAGATGCTAATGCTCGAGGGAGTGAAAATAAACTTTTGGCTTGAATTTTGACCTGAGTCATGCTTACCCTGTGCCTGTCTGAGTTGAGTTAATCTCTCCTGGTGTGCCTCATGGTTTGTAGCTATTTCTTTTGCAGCTGTACAGTATAAAATTAAAGGAAATATATATGAATACATGATGACCTGTGTTGGATAGCTAGATCATTAATGCCATATCATAAGCAGGTAATGAGTCAGTATATTTATACAAATGGGGGGTGGTTGCAGCCCTAAGTTCAGCCTCCCCTTAGCTTAGGAGGTCCTGCTTGCACTTCTTAAGGTCACAAGTGTGTGGAATGCCACTTGCACTGGAAAAAGCCATGGCTAAGCTCTTCCAAGCCTCAGCATATAATCAGACCCAATATATTCCTCTAGCAGCAGCCTACAGCTCTTGCACTTCATAAGGAGTACCACAACTAGACTGGACTCCTCACCACCACATTTTTGTGCTCTAAATTTAACACCATTCTCTCCCTCACCAGGCATGCCTGCAAAAGTCAAGCTAACAAAATATGTTTGAATTGGAGCCCAATTCAGTACTCATAGGTACCTGGTTGTGCACGAAGATGCACAGTCTTGCCAACTGCACTTGTGCAATTGAAAGCAGATGGATTCCTTGACAGATAGATTGGCACTACTTACATCACACAGCAGTAATGGTGTGAAACATGGCATTGAGCTTGGCAATGTGTGATGTTCAACCTACAGACACAAGTTCCAGTGTTCAACAATGGAATGCTTATTTGCATGACTTTTAATCCTTGAGGTTTGGAAGGAGACAGAGGATGAATTGTGACATATTGTGATGTTGGAGCTTACTCATTGTTAAAATATTGTTGTACCAGCTTGGAATCAAACCCATGGGATAAAGTATGCAAAACTGAAAGTGAGCTTATTAATTGACATTGCCACAGGAGAATTTGCAGTTAAGCTTGGAAATTAGAGATATACTAATTTCAGAATTAATGGAAATACATTTCTGAGAGGTATGCATGTGCATCATTTTAATCAGTCCTGGGAATGCAATCTACTGTAAAAGTCAGTATTTATGTTTGAAAATAGATTTCAGAGGGATGTAGTTGAATGAGATGATTAATGAGTAATACATACCTAAGCACATAGGTAAGATATGTGATGAGTTATGATCATTATAACAAAACTGTTGTGCCATCATACATATGCAAGTGCATTTTATATTAAACATCATTATTGTTATATTTAAGAAATTGGACACACCTTAGCCTGAAGTTATATGTGAAGCATTAATGATATTTGTTAAATAGAAAAGTTTACTTATGCAAGAAGTATTTATCCATTGCTTTCAAGAAACATGTTTAATATTATCATTTCTTTTTATTTTTGCAGTTCTAATCAAAATGCACAGAAAAATGGAATATTATACCCTTTAGCTGGATTTGAACCTTTTCTGCATTCTTTATTTAGAATGTGCATGTACCCCTTGTGCCACAGAGGTAGATACACTCAATACTGTCCAATGTGCTGAGGAAAGTGTAGCTTCACCAGGCGTGTTGTGCTACATAAGCCAACCTAAACTAAGTTTTTCAGTCTCTAAGCAGGATTTGAACAATGCTTCATGTGTCTTATTTCTCTCATTTTATATAATGTACATCTTGTGCCACACAGATAATTATGTGACAGGTAGATTTTCTCCAGTTAGTACTGTCCAGAGTGCTGAGGAAAGTGCAAATTCTCCAGGGATGTTTGCACTACATCAGGCACTCTAAAGTAAATTTTTCACTTTTTCTCTGTAGGTAGGGAACCATGTTTGTGCTGCCAAGAGGAGAGCAAATGCAATTTAGATATTGTGAATAATTGCAATGTGATCTCTAAACGGGATTTGAACAATGCTTCATGTGCCTTATTTTTCTCAATTCATTTCAGTTACACCCTGCACCACAGGACTGGACATCTGTCAGGTACATTCTCATCAGTAAGTACTATGCATATTGTAGAGTGCCGCTCACTGATGCCAGGCATATTTGCTCAACATAAGGTACCCTAAACTAAATTTGTCCCTTTCTTAGGTGAACCATGTTTCAGTACTGCTGATCAGAGAGCAAATGGAGAAGTCATTAGAAAAAAAATACATGATAGACAAAACAATCTGACAGTAAATTAAATGCAGTCAATGGGTATGTGTACCAATGACCAGAGCAAGTACAATCAAGTGACACATTCATCCTTCTCACATCTCATTTCAACATCAGAAATTTACTTTGTGGAACACATGATCAGACTTTTAGTTAATGACAAATAATGTGAAAGTGGGCATACAAAAGCTCACATGTTGTTAGCAATCATGACAAGAGTTGCTCTTTAAACAACACAATGATATCACAAAATGTGATTAAATATGTATTTGGACCACCTTAAATAAAATTACCAGTAAGTGGATTTGAACCATATATCAGATGTCCTTTTTTCTCTAAGCTCCCTGCACTTGCACCTTGCACTACAGGTGCATTTTCTTCACTGAGTACTATCCAGGTTGCTGATGTCCATGAAATAGCACCAGGTAGGCTTGCACTACACAAGGCAGTCTAAACTAAATGTTTCAGTTTTTTCCTTAAGCCATGAAAGTTAATTTCATGCTGCCAAGTGGCAAACAAATGCAGAATACAATATTTATCAGAAGCATTCAAATAACTTTTTGGGAATAACAACTTGAAAACACATGGAATGAACCACAATGTATATCTACTACTGCGTTACACTGATACATTCAGCCTTCTCTCATCTCCTTGCCACATCAGTACTACTATGTATGTGCCTCAATATCAGGACTTTACCTAATGCCATGGGAATGGAGAAGGGCAGTGTGAACAGAATAAACACTTTCTTTGTACAGAAAGAACACACAATTAATATTGATATAGTTTCAAAGAACTTATCTGTCAGTCACTTTTATTTAATACTGACTTTGAGTTTTCCACATCAACAGTCATACACCAAAATGAGTGTTAAGATTTAGTATGACTTCCCTCATTAAAATGACCTGTGAACAGGTTTCAAACCCTGCATCACTTGCACTGTTTCTCTACAATCAATACTATTACACATTATGTCACACAGATAAGAGTGTGACAATGTGAATTTCTTTACTCACTGTTGTCCAGACTGCTGAGGAAAGTGCGGGAATGCGAGCCTTAATTGTGCTTTTGATGGCAGTCCAAATTTTAAAAAATGTCAGTTTTTGCCTTGGTAGTGAAATGCAGTTCACTGCTATTGATTTCTGCTGGTCAACAAAGTGCAACGCCAAATGGCATGTAAATGAGAAAGTACTTCAAATGTAAATTTCAGATGTTTAAGGAACGTTCTTATCTTGAAATATAAACCTCTATGGAAATGAACACTCAAACAATGGTAGTAAGAACAATCAAGAGCATTTGCCATAGTTGCCACAGCAAGGAGAAAAACTGTTTAGATGTACTGATAATGTGATATTGTATCAAGTCACAATAAAAGTGCAACAAAAACAACTTATGAAGGTTGTCCTTTCTCATTTGACAATAAATGTCTGGCTGATTGTGATATTGTCCACAGTTAGGATACTCATGTACTCACACAATATTTAACAAAAAGTGCAAACACTGCAGGTGTAGTCCTCTCTTTCTTTATGGTTCCTAAGTCCCTTATCTATACTTTCTTAAGACCAATTCCATCGCTGTTTTATTGCATATTCTATCTGTATCACTGCTTAAAGTACTCCCTTGAATATGAACAACATTTCTTACTAAGGGCAGTAACTGTGATAATTAAAGCCAGCATTTGAAAGTTAGGAATGTTACTCTCCTAAATCAGTCAATGCACTCTGAGACATTTTAAGTCTCTTCTCCCTGAACACACCCTCAGTAAGTGCACATCAAAGAGAGGAGACTGTGAAACTCTGTTCACGCAGTAACAGTAGTCATAGATACCTGCAAACCATTAGCAGCATATACTTCTCAGTTCTCTTCCTTATTATTTATTTATTTATTATTTTTTATTTATTTAACATTTGTTAACCTTGAAAGTCCGACAAATGAGCCAGTTTTCAGTAGAGGCCTGGGGAGAAATACTTCAGACGTATATCTTTGTAATGTGGGAGGAAACCAGAGCACCCAGAAGAAACCCACACAAATGCAGGGAGAACATGCAGACTCTGCACAGAAGGCACCCCGGCTGAGAATTGAACCGGAGAACATCTTGCTGTGAGGCAATAATGCTACCGCTGCACCACTGCATGATTCTTTGCATTGTTAAGGCATGTCCATTTAATTGTGCAGGTCTGTACACCATATGTACATTCTCTACACTTAGTACAGATTGCAGTATTCAGGAATGCTAATGATTTAACACCTCATTTGCATACTCACAGTAGTCACAAGGCTGTCTCTCTACTATATAAAGGTAATTGTGTAGCTAATGCCCTTGTATAGTACTGGGGAGAATGTCTGGATCCAGAGTGCTCAATACTGCTAAATAAATACAACCTTTGAAGAGTTATCTATTTTCTGCATTGTTGTATTGTCAAGGTATGTTGCTATTTCTTACACAACGCTTTTAGTTAAATATTAAAATGTGAATTCCACTAACTGCTGAAAAGTGTTTTTCATCATAATTGTTTTTTCTTTAGCCCTTCCTTTTGGTATAGCCGTGTCTACATTACAAAAAGTATGCTACACAATGCTACATGACCTATATTTTTTATTTTGTATTTAATTGATGTTTGCAGTTATTGCAGATGAGTGTATTATAACTTTGTAGAAAACTAGCATTTTACCTGTGTTAGCAGAAAGAAAAACATGTTACATTTGTGGATTTCTAACTAACTGTTCTACACAGCATTGGAGATGGCACTTAACTCATAATAGTTTTGTCTTACATTTCTAATGCCAGATTTTGAATTGCTATTGTTAATGTCGCAATGAATTACACAATTACACCTGTGTTATCTGCATTAAAGAACTGTTATAGATTATTGCTGATAGTCAAATTAGAAATATTTTTTGGGGGGCTGTCCTAACTTGTGTGTAGTCATAGTGAGTATTAACTCTTATGAATTTTTGTGTGCATAATGGATGCATGCATTCACACATAATTGAGTTCACAGCCATCCTGTCTGTGTATCATATATGTAATTATGTGTCTTTGTTTTCTATTTCATCTCATACAAGATATGGCATCCAAGAAGCCACCATACACTGATGCAGAAAATAAGGTCATTATCTAGGCCTTATGTCACCATGGAGCTTTTCTGTTAGGAAGAGATAGAGGTGACCAATCTGCCTGAGTCAGGATATGGCAGCAGGTAGTCAATGACATTAAAAAGTGTAGGGATGAACATACTCCCAGATACTTCACCAGGCAAATTATATAATAACCTCTACCAGCAGTAGGGCAGTTGCAATTGCCCAGGTACAAGTGGCTATGGGGGGGGGTGCTACCGAGCCAACACTAACTGAAACAGAGGAGTTCCTGTTCACTGTCAGAGATTCAGATAGCTCAGCAAATGGTCCCTACATAATCCCTGATGCTGGTACAGATGTAGACAAGAAACCCAGAGTGTCACAAGCAGACCTTCCAGGTATTCAAAATGCAAATGTCATTGTTATATCTTTATATGCGTATATCTTAAATGTTTGAGATATACCAAGCTAGTGATAACTGTGAGTCAGACTTCACAGTTATGGAGAACTAGATGAGGGTGTTTTGGGGGTGGGGGAATCCAACTGTTCACTACATTTTTGTATGCGGACATTTTTTAATCTGCGCCTGTGAAGGGGATTGTTCTCTTTTTTCTTGTTTCATTAGCACTGTGATACTTGTCAGCATTCTTTCCTTTCTCTTCCTCATATGCAGGCATATGTGGATTGGAGGCTGCCAGCCCACATGCACATGGTAAGCAAACATTTACTTATTGGTATTATTCTCTGTAAGATAGATTCAGGTCTATATGAAATTAAAGTTTGTATTGCTTTAGCATCTGTTAAAGTTTAATATACCTTTTGTATAAATAGAATATGTGATCAATTTTATTCTCTGTTTTTTCTGTTTGTTGTTTATATTGCTTGTTATCATAGTTGTGCCTGAGAGTGGCACTGTGGATCTCCTCCACCTGATGTAAGATTACTGGTAGCCTCTGATGATGATGGCAGTGATGAAGAGGCAGAGTCTGGGGGTGCAGAGGGTCAGTCTGACACTGAGGCTGAGGCTCCCACATCTCTGCTCATACTTTCAGACACATTTAGTATGTCTATGCATACCCATGACATGGAAACCTCTGCTATAGGACACCATTGATCAGGGTAGTGTTTTTACTCTGGTTGCAGAGCTGGATGCTTCTTCCCATAGCCATCAAGAGGGCGTGGTGCTACACAGGAGGAGTTGGTAGGGGTGCTCGGAGGAAGCCTGCTGTTCACCCTCTTTCTGATGCTGGTGTGTCATTGTGTGCCAACGAATGTATGTGTAGGGACGTAGTGGAGGCACAGGAATGTTCCACCACAGCCTTGGAAGAGATAATGTGACTACTAAACAGCATGCATTCTGATGTGAGTGACTCCCTGAACTGTGTGGACAATTCCTTGGATAGGCTGAATGACACACTGTTTTGGGCAGTGTTTGGGATGGAATGTCTTTTGAGGGAGGGTGGGCATCCATGTGGCAGGAAAGCTGCTAAATCTTCTTGTGTTAGCAGATGTAGCTGTGCAAGATCCTGCTCCCCTAGTGACTCTGCATCTACTCTTCTTTCAGTGATTGTGGTGTCCACACCCAGACCTGGTAGGCCATGGAATTGTGGTCCTGGACATAGTTGCGAGGAGAACTTGCACAGCAGACATCGCTCACATTCAGGTAGCACCAGACATTTAACCAGGGTCATGGGAGTAGCAGTGCAACTCCTGATAGAGGTGGTTCTTGTGGTCTGGGGCGATGATGCTGAACTGACTTCTCTACCATGTACATATTACATCTGTCCAAGACTAGGACATATTGCTAACATAGTGCTTGATTGTATTTGTACAGACACAGATACATTGAAAAAAAAATAATTTGCCCATACCAACTCACACACATGCAAACTATCTAAACAGAACCGCTGAGTGCTGTACATCTGTTGTTACTGGCCCTGAACACTGTATACTCTGATAGATACATGTGCTTGTTACTTGCTCACACTTACTTCGTTGGTGTCAGCCTTGACCTCCTACCACCTTCCCCCACCCTGTGCAATTGATGATGTTGCTATGCCCTGCCCTTTGCACATGTCTTTGTGACTTAGGGTTGCATATATGCCTGACACACACAGTGGACAGCTAATGCTTTCTTATTCACATCTGTGCACTTATCAGTATATAGCACAAAATTAAAATTGTTGATTTCTTGTTCCTACTCTCTTGCGAATGATTGCTTCTAATAATTGTTGAATTGCATTGTATGTCAGCAAGTATTGTAATTACAGCAGTGGAAGTGTTAGATACTTCAGTCTTGCTTCTTGGTATAGTTGTGTAAATGAGGGTATAATTGACCTGTTCCATGTTTTATAGACAGTGGTCAATTGAAATGTTTGGTGCCCACTATTGTTTCTAATATGTAGCTGTGTATTGCAAAAATCTGCCAGTGGAGATATTACTAACATAACTGTACACCTCAGACAAATGCTCTTCTTAGGGGCATATGTATATTTCCATATGAGAGTAATTAGTTATATAACTTTTTTTTCTTTGCAAATTCCACATTTACCTTGTCATTCCTGTAGATACAAACTGTGTCCTTGGGGGGATGTCCCTGCTTGATGCTATCAGAACACAGCCATTACATGGTTAAGTAAAAGTTGTGTAGTCTTACAAGCATCTGTTTTGCTATTTGTATGTGCATGGGATCTTAGTATTTGACCTAAGTAGTGATTATGTGTGCTATCCTTTGCTTCTTAGCTAAGCCAGGACATACTGTGCACATATCTGTCTGCCAGTACCATATGCAGCTGGTGATTCTACCTCAGACTCCTCATCTATATCTGCTGTTTGCCTGCCTCTGCTCCTTGAAACTGTGGTCCTGCCCCTTCCTGTACTTGTTGAAGCTGTTTTCTGAGAATGATATTGTGTAACATAGCACAGAATGCATGTATTTTAGCACAGGTGCCAGGGTCTTACTACAGTGCACCTCCTGATGTGTCCAGACACTGAAACCTTGATTTCAGCAGTCCAAACACACATTCTATGATATTCTTAGTTTAAGCATGGGCCACACTGTATCCTTGCTAAATGGGGTTGTGTTGGTTTCTCATGGGTGTCATGAGTGAAGGCCCAAGTATATAACCTGCATCCCCCACGAGATATCCTTGAGGAATGTCTCCCCTATCAAACCTGGTGTACAGCTAACAAGTCTGCCATATGTGTGAGTTGGGGAAACAGCCTGTGTTATCTGCACAGACATTATAACTGATCTATTTGGTATTACAGACAACCTGACAGTTTATAGAATGAAAACCATTTCTGCTGATGTACCTCCATCCCTGTTTCACAGGTAGGGCTTATATTTCTATGGGTGTGCAATCTATGACCCCAACACTTCAGCGAAGTGTACTACTGCATATAATTTCTGTATGGTTCTTGCTCTCTCCTCTGGCATTCATGGAAAACAGCTATGCCCCCTTGCATGTAATAGTCTTGCTTTCAAAAACTGATTTAATATTCTAGAAGTTGATGCCTGTGACACCCCTAATTTATCCCCTGTGGGTCTTTGGAAAGTACCAGTAGCTAGTATATGTAATGCTATGCATACTTTTGTTTCCACGGGGAAGGGTTCTCCACTATTTCCTTGAGGCCTGAGGTGGGGGAAGAAGAGGTTACATACTTCTTCAAGTGTTTTCCTGCCCATCCTGTATCTCTCAGCAGTTTCAGTGTCATGCAGTCCATGATAAGTCAAACGGGGTGTAAACACCCTTGTTCTTCTTGCCAGAGGTCTGGCAGCAGCAGCACATCAGTTTAAAGGCTGTTGCACATACAGCATAATAAGAGCAGCAGCAAACCCTGACATGTTTTTTTTCCCTAAATATAATTAAGCTGTATCCAAAGAGTTTTAGTGTACAAAGCAAAAGGCTACAATGAGTGTACATGATTTATAGCTTCCTGAATAGCTTTGCCATGTTTGACTGCTTAATTAGCATGTACTTTGGCTCTTTATGCTTTCATCAATATATAATGCCATTTCTCTTTGTTTGATGACTCTACACGTCATGTTGAGCCACTTAATCAATACCAAATAGTGCACTATCATGATAGCTGCACTTTTGTGCAGCTGTAAATGAATCTGTACCCATCTATAACCTAGGAGTCAAATTATAAAAATACATACATGTGCATGTACACACACACACACACACACACACACACACACACACACACACACACACACACACACACACCATAGAAAGACTCCCCCAGGTATTGTTTAACCTAAAAGGCAAATTTGAAGATGACTCACAGAAGTAAAATACTTAATAAATACAAATACATATTAAAACAAAAATAAAGCACACATAAAAATGACCATAAATACCCAATTAAATAAAATCAACAAGCATACCACCAGCTAACCCACCTTCAGAAAAAATGATCAACTGGGGGGAGCATTACTACTTACATATATGCTTTTATTTTTTTCAGCTTTGGGAATTGCCTCCAAAATGATTACCCTTGTGAATATTCTTAACATACAGTAACCATATCATCAGCTATACCAACTTAAAAATATTGGGGAGCATTATAGCCTGCATATATGAGTCCTTCAGTTCTTGGAGTTGCCACCAGAATGATTACTCCTGTGAATATATACTAGAACTTGATGAACTGCAAATGAACTACAAACAAAACTCAGCAATGATCAGCAAAAACAACAAATGTAGCAAAAACAAGGCTCGGCACAACAAACAGGCTGTTCATTAAAATAAGCACTTTCATTTGATAACAATTAAACTTCATCAGAAAAAAATTAAAAATTACATACTTCCCCTATATGTATATATATATATATATATATATATATATACACAATGTAGAGGAAATTACGCAAATACAAAATACCCAATACAAATAAGGATTTAACAATTTAAAATAAATAAAACAATTAGAATTAGAATCAAAATACAATTAACAGTTGACAAAACATGTAACATGTACTACCTATCAAAAGTTTTCATTCTTAACTCATAGTGGAAATCATATCTTTAAGACCCTGTGGGCGGTGGCATTGTGATGTCCCTGCACTGGCCCAGTAATCAAGGATCCTCAATCCTCACCACTAGCACCAGTGAGAGACATGCAGTTTAGAAGGATGACAAGTACATACACAGTAAATTACAATTTCCATTAAGAGCACACAGAGATCACAGTCAATCTGGGGGCTGGTTTCTACTTCTTTTTCCAGATCCCCAATAAGACTCGCCACTGGCACAGCTATAGGGTCAAGATCTCAGCTGAGTGGCCAAGCCAAAACCTCCAGCACCATCTCTGTCCAACCAATGCTTCGTGTCTCCCCACCCAAGTAGCTGACATACATATATACTCTTTGATATTTGATTTATATACAAACACAAACACACACCTGGGGAAAGCTGGCACAGGCTTACTAGCTATGCCCCCTTCTGCCCAGACTATAAGGTAGTACCAGCTGTGTCACCAACCATGACTTATCAACTACTTTAAGGCCCTTACCAAAGGGTGCCCAATCGTACTGTGTAATGTTACTATTATCCAAATGCTAAGTGTGACCAAGACATTCAAGGCTATTTAGGGTTGGCCTGTACAGTGTCACCAAATGCATATGCAAGTACATTAGGTGCTTGAGTATTTCTAAACAAATCAGCCACAATTAAAAGGTTTAAATATATTTAATAATAAATAATAAAAGAACAAGACAATACTCAAATAACACAGTAACTACAGAGTTCAGAATCACAGGAAATATTTTAAAACAACATTGCAGGATAGTCTCAAATAAATACAGAAAACATCTAAACTAATCTTTACTATATTCCTATCTATATCTAAAAGATACTATGCCCTAAATAACTGGGTTATCTCAGATGACATCACTATTTGTCACCTGCCTTTGGTTCCCAGGCTAACCAGATTTAACATCTCTGTGTTAAAAATACTTATCTTTCAGATGTGCAGCTGCTAGGAAGTCACAGAACAATAAAAACATTTTACATTTTAAATCTGGTAATTATTTCTGTTTCAAGACAACAGAAAGAAACTTCTAGCTCTAGACATCCTGTCTCCTTACTGCATTAACTAACTTTTATAGCACATCATAAAACACATTTAATTTCAACTCATTTTCTTGAGGTTTTGCAAGTTAACTCTGTATGTTCCAGCTTCTACCATTTAAACAGACATTTGCACAGGTATAAGGGTAAGATACCTCACTCTCGATAAAGGAACCCACAAGAGCAAAAATAAGTATAGGAGTAAACAAACACGTAGGTTCCAAGCACGGCAATCCTTTAATGAAATGATTAACAGGGTATGTGCTTTCATGGATCTTTCTCCACTTCTTCAGACCAATATAAAGTATGCAACTACAAGCAAGGTATTTAAATGTAAAACAACCAATGAAGAAGAGGTCATAATTAACCAATTCAAACTTGCCCAAATTACATGAATCTAAAATGCACTAAGACACTGCTCACTTAAAAAATAATAGGAAAAGACATGTATTAACATCTAAAATCAAGCTGAAAAGCAGGCATGCTACAATTGTAATCATAAATAAAAACCTGTGCATAAAAAAATAAGCATATATAAAAAACAGTATGTGTATATATTAACACATATATAAAATATGCACAAAATACTTTGAAATATATACACTAATAAACTTAGCGATTTTTCAAAGCTCTAGCTTTGAGAAGAGTTTTAAACAGACCCTACTATTTAATCCCGAGGGCTTGTCAGCTTGAAGCAGTAGGATCTATTTTTATTCTAATGCTTCTGTCTTATTCTTGAGATCACTACCTCTGATATTAACATGTAGAAGTTCTAAGGCAAAGAACTTAAACTTATGGTTAGGGCCTTCATTAGCCACATGCATTACCAAAGCATTAATTTTTTTGGCATTTCTAATTTCTCTAAGATGTTCCAGGATCCTATCTTTGAATGCTCTATTAGTCTTGCCTATGTAATATGAAAAACACAGTGTGCAGAAACAAAAGTATACCGAATTCTTAGTATGACAATCTGCATAAAAACTGGTCTCAATCTTGAACCCAAGTTGTGGATGTAGAAAGTAACCCCCACCATGTATACACACACATTCCATACACCTCCTACAGGCATATGTACCCTTTCTATCAGATAGAACCTGGGTTGTAGGGTTCAAAGATCTGTAACACAGCTGAGTTTTGAAGGATTTGTTATTTCTGAAAGTAAAGTCAGGTTTGCACAGGTATATAGTTTATATACATTTCCATTTTTTTTCCAGTAGGTACATTGTGGTCACATCCTGGAAGCTCAGCACTGTACAAACCCTGTTCAACACACACTTCTGCACCAGTAGTTTAATATACACATCACATATAGTTCTCTTACATTTGTGGGACAAGCATATGAATCATACTAATATTCACAAATGACATATGATTATTTACAAAATTCCAGATAGCTGGGCTGGCAGTGTCACAATTCTATATAAATTATATTAATATTTTCAAGTGACATATAATTATTTACAAAATTCCAGATAGCCGGGCTGGCAGTATTTACCTGGTGTCACAGGCATTCAAAAAAATCTGCCACCATGTCTCCCTTTGCTCAAGCAAAACTTTCTAAGGCCTACCCCTTGGGTTCCTAGGTACCTGCTGCAAAACTGCAAATTTAAACACATGATCAGGAAAAAGACTAATGTGTCACTATAAAGCATTAGTTGTTTTCTTCTTAAAAATTTCATATTTATCTTCATATATTCTTTGGGATAATTTTGGCTCAGTTTTGCCAATATAGAACTGCGTTACATTGCATGCAATTAGCAATACAGGCAATCCTATGTGTATAACAGTTAAAATGAACTACAATAGGAATATACTTGCTCTCGATCTGTATCCCTGTAACACTATGCACATACTTACATAAATGGCATGCACCACACCTCACTATCTTACCAGTATTCCTAATGATTCAGGGCTTCTCAAAAATATTCTTAAAATTCAAGTCCCTTCAATGCACAATATTTGGACTATCATCTAAACACCAACTTTTGATATGTAGTACATGTTATATATTTTTTATTATGATGTCAACTGTTAATCATAGGTTGTATTCCTGTGAATATATTTGAGGCTGTGTTTCCTTGAAAACAGCACATGTTTTTCAAGCACTGAGCTACTGATAGGCATGTCTCCTTGTCTGGATTCATTCACTTGCCAGAACTTAGTTAGGGTGATAAGTAATGTTAGCCCCTGTTTATAAGCAGGTCTGCACAATAGCACACAGCAGTTTCACAGTAGTCCCTTAAATGATTACTCTGAAGATGTCATACCAACGGTCTACACAGTTAACAAGTTGTAACCCAATGTAGCAGTCAGTTAAATTGAGCATAGGAACTGTTTTGCATTAAATGCACAACACTTATGAATGGGTAAACTAAGAGTGGGCAAAGACTGAATTCTCGAGCATCATTTGCCCAAGATACAGCTGGCCGAGGGTCAGAAGTCCTCCAGAGGAAATCACTGTTGGGAAGTTGTGATGGCTGAAATACCCTTTCTGAGGGAATTCAGGGAGTGGAGCTCAGGGACTCATGTTTTATTCTATTTCCAGATGTTTAATTTTTTTTTTTTTGCATAATCTAGAAGTGGATCCCACTTGACACATTTGTCTTTAGGTAACTAGAACAACTTAATCTATTTGCATGCAACTCTCTCCCATTGGAAACTGCTGACTTGAGCATGTATACCTTTACAGATATCCATACTTTTTCAGTTTCAGTAGGGTCAATTATAAAACAATGACTTATTTTAAAAGTGCTCTTGTATTGTATGTTCACACCCTTGCCTACATGTCCATGGTTAGGATTTATGCAACTAATGTATAGCAACTCAGGGTATAGAAATGGTGCTAAATGTATTTTATGTCATTCATTAGGTACATTTCAGGCCATGACAGAGCCTATATGGATCTTTACAAAGGTGACTTATGGTGGTATCTGGACTGACTAGGAATTATTGTGGTAGTATGAAAAAAGTGCCACTGGATATCTAATGCCTACCAAAACAGCTACCACACCACTACTGACAGCTTGATAGGAACTCT
This sequence comes from Protopterus annectens, assembly GCF_019279795.1. Taxonomy (NCBI): domain Eukaryota; kingdom Metazoa; phylum Chordata; order Ceratodontiformes; family Protopteridae; genus Protopterus; species Protopterus annectens. Next base: position 1,722,626,902 of record NC_056725.1, read on the forward strand.
GTTTAATGTCTTACCTGAGTAGTGCAACAAGGCTCCCACTACAGTGTTAGTACTGAACCATAAGTCATATCAATTGTTTTCTAAGTTATTCTTTGACTGCACACTCTCCCCCAACCTAATATCTGGACTTTTGGTTAAACTAATACAAAGTTATCATAAATCAGCAGCTTTCATTTGTAACTCTGCACACATGATGCATTTCTGTAATCCTCTACTATATCATTAATTAAATTATGCCAATTCAGTTTTGTACCCTCAACTCTTCTGACACCACATTGTTTTTGTAGAATGTTCCAGTCATCCAATAAATCACTAACACTCAGCTCTACAGACTGTCTCTTTATTAAAAAAAAAAAACTCTTATGATCTCATTGTTCAGAAAATGTCAAGAAAACACTTGGGACAAGTTTCTTCTCAAAGCATTGTAACAATCCAAACATTAAAAAATCTCCTGTCCTTCTATAATGTATCAGCAAAAAGGTACTTGCAATGAAGGTGGACTTTAAGTCCACTTCAACAGTATAGCTGTTACTGCATTCCAAACCTGTACACTGCCTACCTAGACTTTTATTTCTCAGTACTTTCTGAATGGATGGAGGATACATCTCCCTAAGTTTTGCAAAACATGACGCCATTATAACAACAGTACTTGTTCTAATATCCGCATACAAAGTCATATCCCAAACACAGTGCTTATATCACTTCTACTCAGTGTGCTTCTTTAAAGGTAAAGAGTTGAATACTGCCTAAAGTGGAATAGTCAAAAGTTACTTTAACATGTCTATACAAAGTTACAGTCATAACTTAAAGCACTTGTTTCTTCTCTGTTCGATATGTTTCTAAGTGTACGCACTCTAATGTATCAAATTTAAAGAATCAAATGCTATTATAATGTCAAATGTTGGAATATCTTCTGTTCATGCTATCATCAATTGTAGAGATGGATTTTGTATGATGTAAAAGTTATTTTTTACAGGAGTTTTTCTCACCAGGCAACCACTAAAAATAGATCACAACCCAATTGGACATTGTCATATCATGAAACTTAATAAATAACTTAGACACTGTGGATGTGAGTAGCCTTCATTAGGTGTTCGAATGGTGTACTACATGGCATATACTTAGTTGAAAAAAAAAAATATATATATATATATATATATATATATATATATATATGTGTGTGTGTGTGTGTGTGTGTGTGTGTGTGTGTGTGTGATATATATATATATATATAGACCTAAAAACCTAAAACTCATTAGACTGGAATTCATTAACCGAAATGACTAAATGACCTAAAATAAATTACAATTACTGATTACTCATTGGATTGACTCCTGACTTTTTTAAGATGTAGACTTGTTGTAGGTTTGTTACCTGTGACTTGTTTGTGATGAAAAGAATTATTGTAACTTTTACAGTGCTGACTGTCAAGACTAATATAGTCATGTAGAAAGTGTGTGTGTGTTTCTAACTGTGTGTGTGTGTGTGTTTATTGGTGCTGTGTGTGTGCATGTCTATGGTTTAAAATTTTAGTATGTGAAAATTCACACTGTAAGCTGTCGGTGAAATGAGACTCAGTCAAATGAGTTGTCAGTAATTTGCCATTCAGCTATGCTATTAACAGTGTCCAATAACTACATTTTTTCATTCTTTTAATCATTTGTCATAAACAATCTTTAATTTTTTTTACCTGTTGTGTCCAACAAGGTTGTCTTATATTTGCTTGTCTCTCCCAGAAAAATGTTTTCAATAAATCTAGACTACTTAGTCTTAGAGTCATTTTCCATAGCAGCTACTTCTTTATAAACCTCAGTCTGACATCTCATAAGGTAAGCTAGGTGCACTGCATTTAATTATTGTTTTATATCCAATACTCCCAGTCTGGCCACTTTATTTGGCATGGTGACCTGCTCCCAGCTTATCCTTGTCTTACTATCCATCCCAAAAAAATCTCTTAGCCAATTTTAAGCCTATTAAGTAACTTTGCATCTGGGGCCATCCAGGAACACTGGTCTAAATACTGATAAATGACATAAAATGTGTCATGGATGCTGCACCCCCTGGTTTAATTCCAAACCCAGAAATTTCTACCTTCGAAGATTTTATCATATTCTGGTTAATTCCATTTCAGTTCAGTTAGTTTCTCTTTCTGTTCCTCATTGTCCTGTATCAACATCTGCAGAGCATATGAAGGCTTATTTACTTCTTCTGTAATACCATGCATTGTTTTTTTTTTCTTTTTTCTTTTATTTCATATTCTTATCCAGTTTTTATTTTGTTTTCTAACTTTGAGGGGAAAAAAAACTCTACTTTCAGTTAAATATCCTGGATTTCTTCATCCAAACTTTGCTCTACACTGGTAGCCACCTCAATTTGCAGTTTAGCTTTTCCTCTAGAGATCTCAGAACCTACTTGTTTCTGTCTCTTTTTGCCTTATTGTCATTCAAGTTAACAATGGATTAATATAGACTGTAAAATAATTATTACAAATAATGCTTGGGTTGTTTAAAGGGCTGTTCCATCATTTGTTTGCACAGACTTTTCAGTTTTAGTGGAGCAGTATATGAAGTTGTCCTACTCAGTCCACTCTATACCTCCTGTTTCAGTCTTGAACCAATCAGTTATTCCATATTCATTTGTAATCTTAGTCTGTAAACAGATTCATCAGGATGCAATTAATGTCCTTATTTTTCTAGGAACTTGCCACAGGTTGTTGTGGTCCAGACAATCATAAAGGCTTCAGAGAAGTTGATATAGCAAAAGCCAATGATTTTCTGGTACTCGCTACATTTTTCTATTATCCAGCAGATGCTGGTAGTTTTATCTCTGGTAACTTTACCACTTTTAAAACTACCCTACCCATCTGGCAGTTCTTGGTCTATATTCTACTGGACTCTAGCTTGCAGGATCTTAAGCATTACCTTTCTAGCATATGAAACACGTACAATTGTTGGATAACTTCAACACCCTTAGAATTGTCCTTTTTTGGGGGATAAGAATATAAGTTGACTTTTTTCTAAGCCAGTGGTTACTGTTGTGTTTTTTAAATTTCTTGACAAATTATGAGCAGTACTTTAAAAACATAATTTTGCAGGATTTTAAACAATTTAACTGGGATTACATCACTTCCTGCAACCTTTTCAATTAGGTTGACATTTTAGGGCTCACATGACTTCACTCTTCAGAAGACCTACCTCTTGATCAGAGATCATACCATTGTAGTTATCAGTGATGTTAGGATCCTTCTTTTATAGCTCTTCTCTATATTCATGTCACCTATTTTGTTTCTGCAAGGTCTCTTTCATTTCTGTCTTTTATCATGACAGTTTTTGCATAGAAGTTTCTATTAACATCACTGATCTTCTTGAAGAGATCTCTTGTCGTTCCCATTCTGTTATCTTCTTCCAGTCCTTTGCACTGATCAGTTAAATATGCCTCCTTATCCCTTCTTGCTATCCTCCGGAGCTCTGCATTCAGTTTAAAATATATTTTCTCTACCTCCAATGCCTTTTGCCTTCCTTTTCTCTATCACTTCTAAAGCCTCTAGAGGCAGCCATTTTATCTTCAACATATTTTTCTGTTTTTTTTTCCAGTATATTTGTTGCCACCTCCTTGACAATATCCAAAACTTCTACCTTTAGTTTTTCAAATTGTCTGTCCTTCACATCTAATCCTTTAAACATGTTCTTCACCTTCACTATATATTTATGGAGAAGAAGGCACTGTAGGTCCTCATAAGGCAGGCTAGCTTCCTCCTATTTGATATCTGAGACTGTATCTAGTGGACCTGCTTCTTTATGTTTTCTCTAATTTAGCTCTAATCATTGCAATGAGAAGCTGGTGGTCTGTTTCCCAGTCAGCTCCAGTTCTTCTTTTTGCTGTCTCTATAAACCTATCCTATCTTCTGACTTCAAAATACATAGTCAGATTTCAGTACTGATGATCTGGTGATATCCATGTTTAAAGGCACTGTTGAAAGATACATTTGCTATGACTAGGGAAATATCTTTGCAGAATTCTACTAATCTATATACCTGTTCATTTCATATACCTAGGTCAAACTTGACTGGTATTTTAGATGTTCTTTGATGACTGCCAGCTTTAACATTCAAATCACTTATGATAAATGTAATATTTGTTTTGACTATTATATGAAGAAGGCACTGTGGGTCCTCATAAGGCAGGCTAGCTTCCTCCTACTTGGTACCTGTATTTGGAATGTAAACATGTATCCAAGGTGGATCATATTAAATGATGTAAATATAAATAGATGAAAAAGAAAACAGCAAACTGAAACAAATAAAAGCATTGGCACTTTTCCTCCCACAACTGACTTGCTCAGTGTGAAATGAATTTATCAGCATAAATAGCTAAAGCTTCAGCTTTACTGCAACTACTTACAATCGGTCTCAAGGGTGGATTAGTCAGATGTTTATGCATTTTGGGTAATCCAAAAATGTGATTCAGTCTTGGAATGTTAACCTTGAAATAATCAATTAACTGGAAACAGATTAGTTCTTTCACATAACATCCCTATAAAAATGAATCAATTAGCCTGTATGCTCTGCAACCTTCAGATCAATCAACTTCAGTATAAAACCACTTATCAGCAATCATTTCATGTATTTGCTGTTGATACTTAGAAGTGTTAAGTACTACTGATTTACTGCCATTATATGCTTCAGTAGAACTAAATATTTTCATTTTACAGTAGTTGATGAAGTAAAAAATTTCAATTTTAGATTTGATTCTGAGGGCAGTATTGCTAGGACAGCAGTAAGCAACTAAGACTGGATGCCTGCAGTCCACCTGGGCTGAGGTTTATGGAACATTTTGAAGTTTACAGAAAAAAGAGAAAGTTGAGAGTATGAACATGTGATCAGTCATGTGAACTAAGTGTATAGTATGTAACTGTATTTTGCATTTTCATTTCAGTGTGAGGAAATCTGACTTTTTTCTAATTTCTCCAAGTCTTTTGGGTTTCTAATACCATGACGGGACTGGACCCCATAAGTCAAAGTACAATTTAAGTTCATGAAATTAGTATTGTTTCAATCTTTGATGTCAGCCAGAGAGGAAAGTGATGACTGACTATCATTTTTTATTTGTTTCCAGTTGTTTTACTTTGTATTTTAATTAGTTCAACAAGTTAATCTGCTTTGTGGACAGCCTCTATTATTCGATATAAATAGATGTTAAAGCCTTCAAAAATATACACAGTAAACAAGACATATATAGCTGCATAGACCTTTGTCATGCATGATGTAGCATAAATGCATTTACTTTTGCACAAATGATGACATCAGACAGCAGTGTTGTAGATAGCTGATTTAGCTCCTGGTACAGTTCCTAAATCTGGCACGCCTTGAATTGAAGAGAAAAAAAAAAAGTCCTAATTAGAGTTCAGGACTCACAAAAAAGGTTTTTCTTTGAGGTGTACCAAACCACTTGCTTCAAATGTAACAGGTGTATTGCTGTGGCGAAATGCCATTCAAAGAGCACTGAGCACTTTGGTCTTTAGCGCAGATGCAGTATTGGTATTCATTTCTGAATGTTGGTATAACACTATGCCACACATTGAGCACCAAACTGCTTCATATTGACTGCAAATGGAATAATGGCATTCAGTGACTCCTGATACAGCCAATTGTGCCCCTTAGCACTTTACACAAAGGACTAGCTATACCCTTCACCTAACTCTAGCTACTCCTCTGTTAGACAGCATGGAGAACATTGTATCACTATAGTAGGATGTCTAATCAGCTCTGCCATCCCAAGTACACACCAAATGAATTTCAATGTCCTAATTATGACTGCCTTGCTCAAAGTTTTGTAAAATTCTAACTCGCAAACTATCTCAAAAGTTGTAATCAGTGGCTTACTAATCAATGTGAGCGCACCAAAGCTATTAAAAAAGTATTCATATAACCCATCATTTCATTCATGAATAATAATTTTTTAATTATATTCTTAGTAAATTGTAGTCAAAGACTAGATGAATTCTCTTTCCCTTGAAGGAAGAAGGAATTCATATTTTGATAATACCGTGTATATTCACATACAGACTCAGTAGGTGGGTCCACACCATGTTCCGTTAACCTGTCATTCATGTCACAAATCATTGGAATATTCTGCATCTAGAGTCAGAATGTCATGTTTCCTGAGTGAAACCAGCATTTGTTTGTGTATAAGTGAAAGCTTCACCATACTCCTCAAAATGCAGGGCTCTTCCATGCTACCAAAATAAATGTAGTAACATTCTTGCGATTGATATAGCCTCTGTTTTGCCTGCAATGGAATAGAAATTCTGCTTTGTTAGAAATAGGAACATAGATCTGAATTTGCTACCTTGCTGCCTTTTGGTATAAATAACCTTCCGGTCTTGACTGATTATTAAGGGGTACCTGCCGATGACCAGAGACCCCTTGTATTTGACCCATTTAATTGTGATGCATTCAAGATGTCCATTGTAGCACAGACTTTGGCATATCTACAATGTCTACTGCACATTTAAGTTATGCCATATGGGAATCATCCTGAAACTCATCAAAATGTAGTAAGTTATTTAATTAGAAATGCATAGAATCAGTTATTTTGTAACAATTATCAACTTATGTACCATCTTCCTCACTCCCATTGTTATTTATTTATTTGTTTGTTTGTTTGTTTGTTTGTTTGTTTGTTTATTTATTTGCATTTTTTCTAGTTTGTAACTTTACCTTCCCTTGCAAGCATAAACATCCTCATCAGATTAATGGAAATGAAAACAAAAGAGAACTGCCCATGACCTGTAAGTATTATCAGGTTGCTGAGAGGGTTCTATATGTAACTCATAGCCCCTCCTCTCAATTATATTGCCATCACTGTATGATCATTCTTAGTCATGGGTCTTAAAGTTTGGGATAACTGCCACCCAGACTTAACAGTCACAATTATTATTGCTTCAAAAATCATATATTCCAGTTCCTCTAAAAATACATTATAAATGTGAACTCTATCTTTTGGAATTACTGATACACCACTCTTCTTAGAGCATTGCATCCATTTAATTTATAAATGCTTCTAAGAGGACATATGTAATTTTCTAACAACCTTCTCTGGTGCACATATACTGCTATTTGAAAATTAATAGACGTTTACACGTTGCCTTGTGTCATGCCTAAGAGGTCACTTGTTATCATTATACCTATTTTGCTGTCAAAGGGTAGTAAACAAATAACTGATACATAAAAAAGGAACAACAGGAAGCAACCAGGAACCACATAGTTTTGAATTTGAGAATATACACAGCTTCTTTTTGCAGTAAAAAAGTTTTCATGCTCACATTATAAACATAAACACACATTTGTGTTCCAATACTGTCCCTTTCAAGCCTTCACTACATTTATTATTGAAATTCTGAAAAAAAAAAAACAGCAGGACTATCCTCTTAACATTCCCTAATATCCTAACATGCTCTAAGAGTCTGTTTTAAAATGCCCTTTTGTCCTCCTATGTAAAATTTATTACATCAAGAAAATGTTTAGTGAAACAGCCAAATGTAGTTACAAAAATAAATACTGTCCTTTATCATTTAAAATATTAATATTTCTATTACAGATTAATTTTTCAACTGTAGGTTTTTAACACCTGTTAACAATCTTAAAAAACCTTTATTCAAAGTTTTTTTACTATATCCTCGAGCTAAGAAAGGATTTAAAGAGATCATTAACATTTCACCATAAGGTAAAGCACTCAATATATGAGAAGGATGCCCACTTGTTGATATAAAACACTAAAAAATCTAATAGCCTCCATTCCAAACTGATGTTTGATATAATTTATATTAGATCTATTGTTCATAAATTCCTTATAAGCCAACTCTGTAAAATGATTTACTAAATTTACAACTGACTATAATAAGCATTATTATCCCTTTCTGACATGCAAGAATAAAACTGTCAATGAACTGTCTACACTCTCATCACTTGCTAAGGAAAGAAAGAAATCATTATTTAAAAAAAAAATTTTTTTAAACTTCCGTAGGAACAAATTTGAGGCCCCTATTCAGTATAACACATTTTTTCACTAAAATAAAAAAATTAGATAGATAAACATATAATCTTAGAGCTGGAAAATCGCCATTGTTCCAATCATCTTCATATGAGGTATAACCACCTCTGATGCCAAAGAGTTTGAGTGGTGGGTGCAGTGGCATAAACCACAGATATTATAATAAACCGAGGTTTCCTTCCATTAATTTTTTTCCAGTTCATCAAACAGCAACTTGTTTTCAAATAACTGATACATCACTGATCACACAAAAGAAATCTTATACACTCAAAGCAAAGGCTGTTTTATGGCACTTTACCTACTGTTGGTTTGTTGTTACACTGCGGCCTGAAAACATTTCCAGAGTAAATATCATTTATCAGGACATCTACTTTAAAATATGAATACATTGGCAATGTGATGGTCCCTTCTCCTGGCTAGTAATCAAGAAGCCTTAATCCTCACCACTGACACCAGTGAGAGATGGCCACTAGGAACAAAAATGGATACACACAGTATTTTCAGATGCAGCTCTCCGTACCAAGCAAAATTTCCCTCAAGACCACACAGGAAGCACACTCCAGACCTGGGGCTGGACTATCTCTCTCTGACCACTTTGGAGCACTGTGTCCCAGTTCCAAATAGCTGACACACACACTTGTATATTTGATTTTCATACACACACACACACACACACACACACACACACACACACACACACACACACACACACACCTGGGAAAAGCTGGCACAGATTTATCAGTTGTGCCCCATCTGCCTGCACTATAAGGTAATTACACTGCCACCAGTCAGCTACTCTAAGGCTCTTACAAGGGTACCCAATTATACTGAGTAAAATTAATACTAATACAAATGGTAAAGTGTGACCAATGCAGCAAGGCTTTCGGGATTGGCCACAGTGTCACTAAAATAAGCATAAGTACTCTCGAGATGTTAAAAGTATTCTCTAAAAGACCAGATACAATGAAAGGCATAGAAATGTTTAATAATAAATAATAAAATAGAAAACATGAGAATAGTGAATATCTAGTTACAATAAATACCAGAGTTTCAATCACACGGGATATAAAAATAACACAGTTGGATAGATTCATACAGATGCAGAAAACAATACTTAACTAATCTCACTATAATTTCCTGACTGACTAAAGAATTCATGTTTTCTAGTTAAGTTACTTACTACAGCAAGGCAAGATGAGGTGCTGAGTTGCTTACTACAGCAAGGCAAGATGAGGTGTGTGGTTGTGTGAGGTATCTGTGAGAGATCTTTCCTGTCAGGTTCCCAAAAACAAAGTGCTGCTGCAAGAGTTCCATCATATCTCTCACTAATATCTAACAAAATAATTTCAGTGCTGGTTATAGAATGACATCACATCTAGTCACCTGACTCTGGTACAATACATACCCAGAGCTTTGCTAAAATCTGTTGCAGCATCTAAAAGCTATAACACAATTTCAAAATATTCTACCCTTCCAATGTAGCAATTAGTTCACCCCTAAGGACACTACAGTAAGATTTCTAGTCCTAGTTTTTCCAGACATTTTTGTCTCTGGATGCAATCAGAACTGCAAGATAAAATCTTTATGGTCTAAACCAACCTATTTAATTTTCAAACTATTTTTCAAAAATAGCTGGACTGAGATTAACCTCTTCCCTTCCAGAATTCTAGGAAAAAACAGTCCAAGCCCACCATTTGATAAATAGTTTAATAGCTCAGGACATAAAGAGCATAAATATCAGAACAAAGCTTTCGAGTAAAAGACTCTTCTTCAGTGTTTAATAAATTTGTCCTACCATAGCACAAGCATATATACAACACAGCCAATCAAAGTACAAACTTAATAATAGCAGCAATTACATCCTTAAAGTGCCCCACATCTTTAAAAAGTTCCCTTAAAACTAAGCCTCATTGAGGCTTATATTCTGTCATGTCTATCTTTTAAAATAGGTTTTATACTATTATTCACATTCAAACCTGGCATTTGATTTGCTGAAGACCTGTTACTTTGTATCCCTTCCAGAATTCTCTCTTAAAACATATACATTTAATCAGTTATAATAAAACTGTCTGGCATACATATACATCTCTTTTCTGTCCAGCAGGACCCATGGTTGATGCATTTTTAACACAAGCAACTTTACAAATACATTTTTAACACAAGCATCTGTACAAATCAGTGTGATAGTCAAATGTCAAAATTTTTTACAAAACTCCAGCTAGCTATGCTGGCATATGTTACACATGCACTGCCCTACTCTCCCTGGCACAGATGGCACTACCTCATATCATCACAGGCACAATTTAATTTTATTAAGATAAGTTTTATGTCTTCATTGTGAATCTACAAATGTACTTCCTTGCATGGAACAACCATTTAGAATTTGTTTAAAATGTGTCATCAGGGAATACATTCATAATACTGAATGCTTCAAATACTGAAGCACAAAAGATCGCCCCCAGAAGGCTGAAACATGAAACATTGACAGCAATACAACCAGTGTGTTCATACAGGTGCCATCACCCCTGTATCCCTGCATCCCCTTTTAATTATATATGCTAATTCCAAGATCGCACTACAGTGGGGAAAGGGAAAAATGTGCCTGTTGCGCAGTGATCTCGTGGAACACACCCATTTTTTTAGTGCTGCTAAAAAAACTGCTACACATAGCATCCATTTCTTTGTTTTGACCTTCGGTGGTCAAACTTTTGTGCTTCAATAGTTGAAATATTCAATGTTATGTTATGAATGTATTTCATTATGTGTTATATCTTTGGCATGTAAGTTTTTCTGCTGAATGCACTTTGCCTTCCACTGGGGATCTGATGCACACTGTGTCAAAGTGACTTTTGCTTTGTTGGTCTGTTTTTGGATTTCTGCTAACTAGCATCCTACAGTTCTTGTCTGTGCAAATACTGCAGCGTTCTCCATGTTATATGCATTTTTGTGAAGTATCATATACAAGCTACCCATCCATTAATTCTTTTCATCACAGCTCATGCTTATTTTGTAATAAAACAGCCATTCACATAGCATCAGGGTACAACCTCTGATAACATCTAGAAAGGTTATCTTATCTAAGAAGTGGCATATTGATATACATCCCTGCTTTAGCCTGACATAGAGTGATGTTTAATACCGCATCATTCGACCATTGCTTGTTTCACAGACCATGAAAAATAGCCATCTACACAAAATGGGATTTCATGTTAGCTATTTACTCAAAGTATTAATTTGGATAGGAATATTTTTATTTATTTAACATTTGTTTTCCAGGAAAGTCTGACTTGGAATGAAGCCAATTTTCAGTGCAGGCCCAGGGAGAAATGCTCCAGATGCATGTCTTTGTAATGTGGGGGGAAACCCACACAAACGCAGGGAGGAAAGGCAAACTCCACAGAGAATGCTCTCCAGCCAAGAATTGAACTAGAGAACCTCTTGCTGTGAGGTAACAACACTGCTGCTGCACCACTGCGCCATCCATATAATTTGCATTTTCTATTCATCAATTTCTTCTGCAAATTGTATGCTGGTGTGTAGTAAAATAGGCAAGTTCTATTTGTGATGGCAGCAGGATCGGGGAAAAGCATGCTATCCCTGTCTCTTAGGTCTTTTAATATTTGAAGTACAAAAGTCTTTTTGAGTATATAGGGATGCAAAACCATGTGATCAGTAATCATGAAGGTCCAGGCCTTTTCCCAGCTGTCAACCATAAGGTGATTTGTGCCATGTGATTTCAGTCTTTTGGGCCTTTTCAATAAAGTGGTTGATGTGAACTTACCTCTTGTCACTGTCTGTTATGGCCATTTTAACTGTATTTTATATTATCCAGTCTCAAAATAAAAATGTAGTGTATGATAACTGAAGATGATGAGTGTTTACCTTGGAATATTCAGACCTAACCAATCAATGAAGAATTATATAATTTCTCCAAAAAAATAACAGTTGACCTAAAGACAGTGAAAACTGTTTAGAAAATCAAACTAAACTCACCAGATATTTCATTTTTCATATTTCAGTGAAAACAGATAACTCTTACTCATATTTAGACAAAATAAACTTTGAATAACTTTGGCCTACATTGTTATGTTTACAGTTCCAAAAATATTTTCATTTTTGTTATCTTTTTCTTATAGAGTAATCATATATTCCTTTGCATTTTCATAGAAAGAAACACTGAAGCAGCAACATCTTTGACTTATAACTTTAGGAAACTTTTCATTTTCACTCAAAATGTCTACATTTTAACCACCGTTATATCTAAAGCTGCTTGATAACTTGTCCGAAAACTCAAAGCTTTGGAGCTGCATGTTTCAGCTGTATCTTGCTATAAGTGGAACTGTAGAAAAAACATAGAAAGTATAATAGAAAATGTCCCAGCATTTCACAGAGGGCCAGATTCAATTACGCCTACACTAAGTGTACCCTGTTCCGAGTGAACAGACAACACAGACATAACACACACATTCTTCCTCCTAATTTTAGTTTTACTCCTGATATTTGTGCAGCTTTAAATATTGACAGGGATTCATAAAGTTTACCACAAAGTGTAGACTACACTTATGCTTAGTGTAATCCTTCTGAGTGACTAGAATGCACAAAAAATGTGATTTGAGTTTTCTTGAATACATAGCATGTACACTTAGTGTACATTTAATGTACATTTGGTATAGGCTTTATTGAATCTGGCTCAGAGGAAAAAAGTTGTAAAGGTACTGAACATATTTATTCTCAAAGAGGATGGAACAAGGCATGTTAGAAGTGATGTGTGAGAACTGTCAGTAATTCTATGAACCAAACAAATCATTTTGACATATAAGGTGTTTCTTTTTTACCAGAAATTAAAGGCACAGGAAACAATACATGCCTATATACATGAGCTGAAAAACAGATTTACAAACAGTGAGTTTGATGATTTGCATAATTCACTAATAAGATATAAAACTGTACTAAGTCAAAGGTGGACTGGTGAGAGAATCTAATTGAATATGAAACAAAGCACTGAATGTATTCAGGGCAAGAGAAGTTATGAATATATAAAGGGAATTGGAGTTATACAGAATTATACTAGTAATGAGAGCAATCAAAGTGTAAAGCATGTAAATGAAATAGAAATGCAAACAATAACAGGGAATCTGCATGGAAATACAAGGCAGAGCCTAGAAGCAGCTATGTAGTTCAAAATAAGGCTATATGCATGAAGTATTGTTATGCATGTAAAACATGCAGAAAGTTTATAATCAATTCCACAAACTCATTGTGGGTCAAAAATCTGATGCAAAGCAAGGCTTTTTATAAATCATATTGGATGGAGGTAGCTCTACAGTATGTACTTTTAACACTCCTTTGGCTAGATGCAGGATTCTCAGACTGTCCTTTGGTATTTTTCAGTGACAAGACTTTTCCAAACATCTGCTATGGATAATGGAGTAGTTAAAATCACAAATAATTTGCTTTTATGGAGTTCTACCAGACAAGAGCATGATACAAGGACCATTAAGCTACCTGACAGGCTGACATGTATAGGTCTGCAGTTGAGTAAATGAAAATTCCAGACATGTATAACTAGCCTTCTATATATGGGTCATATACTGACAATGGAAGGCCTGAAGTCAGTTGTGGGAAAATCCAGTCAATAAGTCAATAAGTAGAAAACAGTAAGTTCTTACATGATTCCTTCAAATGGTTTAGTATCTCTTGAAGTAAACACCCAGCTTATGAGATGTCACAAACCACTAAGGAATCAACTAGAGCATAATGTAAATGGGTTCTGACATGCAGGGCAAAACAGGAGTTCTGAGTTGTTGAAAATATCTATTACACAAGCTCCAACTCTGACATTTTATGATGTTTTTCAACCAGTGATTCTTCATGTGGATGCTAGTTATCTGAGACTGAGAGCTTTATTGCTGCAAGAAGGTGGGAAAGTTGCACATTGGTCAGAGGTTTAACAGAAACTTGAATAAGGTGTGTATGAATAAAAACAGAAATGTTTGCTCTTGTTTTTGGTTGTCAAAAGTTCCATTATTACATTTATTTAAAACAGTAACAATGGACTCAGATCATGAAGAACGTTTAAAAATTTGGTTTAAAGTTGTAGTAGACTACACAAAGAATACTGTTGGTCTTGCAAATAAATGATCTGAAAGCCTATTATAAGCCTGAAAAGCAGATGCACATAACTTATACACTTAACAGAGTATACCTGAAAGACCACTAAATGATTTGTTGGAAAAAAAGTCTTAGAACCTCATTAGGTTATTCTGTAGTTAGCCATGTCTTCTGGAAAAAAAATGAGCTTAAGAAATGTAGCAGAGGGGACTTGGCTGCACACTAATCAACATCTTAATTTCAGCTCTCCAAGTGTAAAAACAGCCCATTTGTACCTTCATAAAGACAATACAGTCTGTTCCTTCTTGTTTCTCAGGTACATCAGAAAATCTCATTTTTTCCTGCATGTTCTGTCCTCTAACGCTACTTTTTTCTGAAACAGCTCTTCTTGAGCAGTGTCATACTCAGTCAACTTTTTCTTCATTTCGTCTGATTTTTGCAGTTTTATCCATTCATCTGAATAGCTGTTTAAAGCTTCTTTCATTTATTTCAGCCTTTTCTTATTTGAGTTGATATACACCTTCAATGTTTTGTTTATTTTAATCAGTCCTGAACACATTTTATTTATTTTTTTATTTCATCTAGTAAAGTCATGTCTTGCACCAAAGCTGGTGCTTAAACTTTTTGCTGAATAGCTGCAGGATTCTTCCCCATCAGAGTTTTCTCATCACCTTTTCTAGCTGATTTTCTTTTAGGCTGTCTAAGTTTCATTTTTGCTGGTATTCCATCAGTGTGCTGAGAACATTTAATTTATTTTTTATTTCCTCTAGATTACTGGAAGTCATGTATTGCACCAAAGCTGTGTCTTAGTATGGATAACCTTAATTTTATGTTAGTTAATGCATGTAGGTGCAGCTGTTGATTTGGCACAATTGTTCCTACCAGAAGGGTTAAACTGCATTATTTGAAGATGTACATGTTATAGGGGTGTTCTGGGGGTGTGCTTGTTGTTTTTTTTTTTGGAGGGGTTTCATTAAAACAAAAAGTCATGTATAATGTGACATAGATCCAAATGGAGATTATGAAAAAACAACTGTATAAATGATCAGCCTGCCAAACTGTAGTGGCTGCATGTAACATAAAAACTGGAAATAGACATTTAAAAAGATGTCATATATAATAATTGGGAATAATAACTTTTTTCATTATCACTAGACAATCCATATTATTTTGGAACGTGAATGGCCTAATGGGTATTGACAAATAGAAAAGAGTAATGAATTATATTATGAAATGCAGAGTGCAAACAGCAATGCTATAGGCAACACATTTAGAAAGAAGTGAGCTTGTCAATCTGATAAAGAAAGAATTTCAGGAGGGAAATTCAGCAAAGTATCGGGGAAAAAAAGAAAAGGGAAGTACTTATACTAATTACTAGAGGAGCTCCAGTATGATAGAAGAGACAGGAAAAAAAGATAATAATGATAGATTTGTGGCAGTAAGGGGCTATTTGCAAGGGAGGAAGATCATACTGGCATAGGTTCATAGGTTCATAGGTTTATACTAGGCTATCTGCCCTAAGGCATTTATAAGCCTAGCTTACGCAAAAATACTGTGCCCATTAGTTTGTTGTGCCTCTGTCCAGCAGTGACACAGAGATGATCTCCCATCCACAGGTCAAGATTTCTCTTGAACAGAGCCAGCGAGATGCTCTGCCTCACATGGACTGGGATTTTATTCCACAGCATAGGGAGTCTCTGAGTGATAAATCTATCCCTCCAGCATGTCCTATTTATGTCCGTGCTAAGGTTTAAGTTGCTTGCTCTAGTGGTTTTGGTGGATTTGGATTTTTTGAGGTGGAGCATGTCCATTAATTCCGGGTTGGACATGGCCTTGTATGTCAGGCACATGTCACCTCTGAGCAGACAGTATGCGACTGAATAGAGCTGGAGTCTCTTCAATCTGGCAGCATATGACAGATTTTGGAGTCCTTTATCCTTTTGGTGAGGAACTTTTGGGTCTCTCCATTGCTGCAGATGTCGGGTGAGATACATCCCGAATGGGGCATTGTACTCATTGGTCTGATAAGTGAAGAGTACAGAACAATGACCTCACTAGATCTGGATGTGAATCCCTTCATGATCAGTGGGCAATGTAGAAGGTCTTTTAACCACTTACTTAAGCAACGTGAGTGTCAAAAGAAAGGCCACTGTCAACCTGGGTCCCCAGGTCCCTGATAACCTCTTCTGTGCTTAGTGGATTGCCACCTATATGGTAGCTTGGGGTTACCTTGTTTTCCCCGAAGGGTATGACTATACATTTTTTGGCGTTTAACTTCAGGCCATGGCTCTGGCACCAGCTATCTGTTTCCGTGAGTCCCTTCCGTGAGGCATGTATTTATATTCCACCTAAAACTGCTATTATGGAACTTAGGAAAATTTAGGAGAAATAATCTGCTTTCACCAGGGAATATTACTTATAAGTAGGGACTGGAATTTAATTTTCAGTGGTAAGGATGCATATGGGGAACCTAGAAGGGGAAATATAACAAAAGAGGTTAGATTTGTGAAGAAATGTATGAAAATATTTGGTATAGTAGACATGAGTTTGGTAGTAAGAACTGGATAGAATTTGCATATTATACCCCAAGGTACAATAACTGGGCAAGAATAGACAAAAATTATATTTCATAGGATCATATGCATTTAATTGGAAGCTTTGACACACACTCATTAACTATTTCAGATCATGTGCCAAACAGAACTAAGGTAATGCAGGGTAATGGAGAAAAAATGAGACACTGGCACTCTCCCACCTATCACTTAAAAAAAGAGGAATTTAAAGAATGGGTAGTGTAAATTATTCAAGAGTTATTAGACAATATATTAGTTATAGCTATTGAATGGAATAAAAGAAATTGGAGTTTAAAAACAGGGTAGAAATAAAATAAAAGAGATGGTTAAGAAGTAACAGGATTTATTAAGAGGGACTGACAAAGGTTAAAGTATGGCAGAATAAGGGGAATATCATAGAGCAACAGAAAGTAGAGAAGGTTGTTGCCAAACATAGGGTACTTATAACAATAAAATTACTAGTTATCCTGTGGAAGTATTAAAGATATTTCAGAAATGTTATACAAATTGGTATAAAGCAGAGAAATGTGGGAAACAAGAAAGAGCACAAATAGAAATATTTATGGAAGACTTAACTATGCCAAGGTTAGAGGGAGATGAGGCTCAACAATTACTAGTTAAGGTAGACGGAGATGGGATAAATCTGCAGGAAAGTGTCCATGAATAGATTGTATTCCTGTGGAAGTTTGGAATCTTGGAGAGAAGAAAGTGATAATCATTTGGAAGGTTTTGTTTAACAGTATTTTAAAAGGTGGGAAAGCACCAACCAACATCCTGGAAGAAAGTTGTGGTGGCTGTAATACCTAAAATTAGTAAAGACTCAGCAAAACCAGCTTCATACAGTCACATTTCAATTTTAAATTATGATTATAAATTGTTTATATCTATAATAGCTAAAAGAATTGCTGAGGTGTTGCCAAAACTGATAGATATGGATCAATATGGTTTTGTATGGGGGGTGGCAATCATTTGACAACATTAATAGAACAATGATGATGCAAAGGGAAGCAGAAATTAAGAAAATACTGCTGCTGTTGGTGGGCCTTGATACAGGCAAAGCATTTGACAGAGTAAGCTGGGATTTTATGAGTATAGCAATATAAACATTTGCATTCTCTGATGTAATAATAAGGTTAATCAGAAGGATATATGAGGGATCAGTGGCAAAAATTAAAGTGGGATGGTGCCTCTCTGACAAGTTGTGTCTGAAAAAAGGAGCCAGGTAGAATTATCTGTCTCCTTTGTTCTTTGCTTTTATGTAGAGCCATTAGCAAGAAAATGAGACACTCAGAAATTGAAGGATATAGTTGACATCGCAATCAAGAAAAGCTGGCTTTATTTGCAGACAATATTATTTTATACCTGATAAACCAAAGGATACCTTAGTATTGTGGAACATCCTGAGAGAGTTTCTTTTCGGGAGTTACATTAATGGAGATTAAATAAAGGCATAGCTGTAAACTATGTACCCACACATGAACTGGTCCAACAATACCCATATTTATGGTGACTCAGTCAAATGAAGCATTTAAGAACATGGTTTAAAAAGATTGTGTTATCGCAGCTAAGGATACGTGGGAAGAGATAAAATAAAAGATAATACAAAAAACTGAGAAACTGGAAGCTCTTGTTTATGGATATGGATAGCAAGATGAAAGCAGTAAAATGTTTTTAAAACCTTTACATTAAAATACAGGTCAGGCATATATTTATCAACCAGAGGAGAACTTGGAGAAAATAATTAAGTTGAAGGAATTTATCTTAGAGAAGAAGAGGGCAAGGGTCAATTGGGATACGATGATCCTTTCAATAGAACAAGGTAGTATTGGATTAATCGATTAAGGGATATTTTAGAGCCGCACAGTTAAAGTTCATATATATAACACAAGCAGATAGCTATAATTCAAAATGGAAAGGGTTGATGATGAGACAAGGGAATTCAAGAAATAAAAGCGACTATGGTTCTGGATGCAGATTCTTAAGGAAAATAACAGCCATACTGAATACAATATTCATAAAGTAACAGAAAGTATTCTAAAAACTAAGCCAACATGAGAATGGGAAAAGGAGATTTTGCCAATAGGAATAACTGAAATTAGGGAAACAGAGAATAGGGAAGATGAAGTTAGAATTTATTGGAGAAAACTGGCAAAGAAACCAAGTATTGGGAGCAAATAACTAAAGATGGAAAGGTAACAGAACAGAAAGAGGCCAAGAAGACATTTTGACTGCAGACTACAGACTGCCTTCCCAATCAGGGATTGATATCAGCGTGTAGACAAAGAGAAAGGGATAGATGCAGCTGTTAAAAAGTAATAATTAGCAGGGTATATAAAATATTGCATGATAACTATCAGAATCAATCAGAGGAGGTTAGAAAAGATTGGAAAGAAAGAAAGACTGCATAAGCAATTCACAAGTAAACAATGGCAGGACATAAGTAGGACTCCCAAGTATGCAACAAAATCTAGAAGACTTAGGATTTTTTTGGAAATGGTTGCATGCATATTTTTATACCCTAAGCAGACTCCAAAGATTTTTTTCTTCAAGCAGATAGCAAACACTGAAGGTGTGATGGAGAAGAAAGAGGTAAATAGGAATGTATGTTTTAGGAGTATAGTGAATTGTTAGACTTCAAAAACTCCCTAAAGAGTACTCTGCCAGAAATATTTGGTGAGCAAATGAATGTAACTAAGGACATTTTTTAGCTTAGATACAATATCTGAATTGCCTAGACATAGTAAAGCCTTGCTACATTTAATTTTGGTGGCTGCCAAAAAAATCAAATCCTAGAAAATTGAAATCAAAATCTATACCAACTGCATTTGAAGTATTGGATATTGTAACAGAGATAAAAGACCTGGAAATGGGATATTTAGCAAATAGTAGGTCCAAATTACATAGAAATAAATGGAAATTGTGGGAAAAATACATGCAGAATAATGTTTTGGAGTAGAAGTGAGATTTAAGTGAAGGCAGGAATTGAACAATTTATGTAATGTTGGATTGATAACATTTATACAAAAATATATGTGTATAATGTTTATAACTCGGAACATGTTAACATTGTTTGATTTATTTTATATAAATGTATGTTTACCTATGCCTTAAGTGATAATTCAATAAAAGTGTGAAAAAAAGAAATGTAGCAGAGAAGACACAAAAATATAGCTGATCGAAGAAAACATTATGAATGGTTAACTAGACTAAATGTAGTGGGTCTCAGTTTTTTAGCCAGGCAGAATTTTACATTTTTGTAAATATATATCAAATCTGTATTATTTTCAGAGAGAAAAGCAAGAATAGTAAATAACATTAAACCTTGATGAAGAAATGTGACAGGTCATGAGTTGTAGACTACTACTTGTCAGTCTTAGAGTTCGGGAACTCAAAATTTGAAGGAAAAGACATAAATTCCTTAGCTATTAAAGGTAAACACACTGAAACCTAATTGCTTGTTACATATTCATTGAAGGGATAGGGCATTGGAACAATGCACTTGTCTTTTTACAGCGGAATCAAAGGAGACATAAATTCTGCTCTGATAAATGTTTAGGGAATTTGCCATTTTAAAGAAGGGCGACAAAATTTTAAAAATGCCTAGAGTTTGTTAAGCCTACAAGAGTTGAATGCAAGCTACAGTAATTTCAGAAAGAGTTGGGCTGAGCCCTTATTATGATATGGAAAAATAATTTGGTATCATTCAGTGTTTAAGCATTGTTGTTATGGATGCTTTGTAGAGAAAGGTGCCAATTTCCTTCATGCATATCCATTAGTATAAGCTACAATCATTAAAAAACCCTCTATAAGTGTATGAAGAGCGAGTGGATTACATCAGTGTTGCCACTGTGTATGTCTACAGGAAGTAGTACATCTTATCTTCTTTCTACCCATTTGTGCCACAAAGATTCCCCTCTGTTATCTAGAAATTATGCCATTGTCTTGAGTTCCTTTGGAGAGAAAATCAGATATACTAAATAATGCTTAATCGCCCAATCATATTTTACCACTATTCTAGCAGTATGTGTGTGTGTGTGTGTGTGTGTGTGTGTGTGTGTGTGTGTGTGTGTATATATATATATATATATATAGAGCAGTAACAAGTAAAATAAAAAAGATGCAGTATTTTTACAGTGCTGCTTTTTCTTACACCACTTAATGTAGAGCATTTCTCCCACATCAACAATCTCTGATCGTTAAACCTCTTGATGTTTCACCAACACAGATAAAAAAAAGAAAGCAATTTAGTACCCTTTTTCTGCAGGTTAGTACAGCTTCAGTAGTGGTACATCTACATACAATGCAAAATGTCTCAGGCCCCATGCAAAGACACCAAAATTGAACTGGCTAACTATTAATTATACATTGGAGCAGTGCAACAGGGTGAGCCATAGGCGAAACCTGGTGGTGCCAGTGAATGGAACTTCCATATACTGATTGAGGTAAGAGTAAACAACCTGCAATTCAATCTCATATTAACGTCTAGAAACCTTTGTCTGATAAAAAGGGAGCATAACACTCATTACAGGCAAGTAGCTGGGGCTTGTATGATATTGATCCCATATAGAGTTCTATAGTAAAATGGGAGGTGTTATCAACAATAAAACAAACTTTATTACAAATGGCCTGCATAATATACACATCCCAGTTTTTACAAACACATGCTTTGATCCCAACTTTTTCCCCTTGCCTGGTCACACTTGTGCCTCCAGGAGTCCCAGTAATGCATCACTCCAGATTTGACACCATCAGGGAGGTAGTGGTATGCTTTAATCCAGAATGAATGTAGCCCATATTCCGTGAGGAGACTCCAGCATATCAGAATGCGTTTTGGGAGTAAGAACAAATTCAAAGTTCCTTCTCATTCACTATCAACCTGGTAATGTGAAGTTGGTTTAGCAGCAGTGAGCAGACTTCCATTTCGACTCAGTGTTAATTCACCTGAACTCAATTGGTTTAGGTGATCTCAACATTTGAATGAATGACAAGTCCAAGGCATTTGCAAAAGACTTTTCATCTGTTAATGTAGTTACTGCTGCTGACCATAAGTAAAGATATTCACTGGACTTGTTGCTTAATGTACTGTGGTCACCTCATATACGTGAGTGAAATATGTTTACTGCTAAAGCTCAAGCTTTCTCATACCACATAATGATGAAGCAATCAAATATAGGAAAGAACTGCCACCATCTTCAACTTATTTCCAGTCTTCAACCAGCTCCTCTCCGACTGCTGTTCAGATAATCCAGGTCTTCTGGCCATAGGTTGAAATATTACTGTGGCCATGGCTCCTCAGGAATGACCTGCCTGTGCTGGTTCTTACAAACCTTGGCATAATTTTAATCATTGTTTTGTGGGTGTGAATGGGCATAGGATAAGGAACCATTAGCGATGCATCTACTTTTTGGAGGTTGACTTTGGATTGGACCTGCATTGATCTTTTTTCTTGTGAGAGATCTCCAATAAGAAGGTATGTTATAGTCCTGGGAGATTTCTGCTGCAAAAAGTAAGCCAGCTAAAATCTTCCAGTTTATTGGAAATCTCTGCAGTCCTACCCATCAGATCACTTAGGAGATATTTTCAGCTTTCACTGTGGACTAGCCACTCTCTTTTTCTCAGTCATAATGGAATCCATCAGGTGGTTATGACCCTTGGGATGTACCCAGTAAACATGTAGTTCATTCTAATGGAGATTTGCATAACTACACTTGGCAGAAATTTGATGAGTCATTTGTGACAAGTTCATGTAGCTGCTTCCAAACCTGCATCCTGTTGTGTGTAAGTTGAACTCTAACCAAAGACAGCTTTCACTGTCTCATGCTTGAAGATCCACCTGCCACCTGAAATATACTGATATCCTGCAATAAAACAAACATTGTCATGACATACTCCTGAATCTTCTTAGTTTTCATTTCTATCATGTCACAGTACTGCATTTTTTCACAAAGTTAAATGACTCATTCCAGCTTTACTTGGAAAAAATGGTGTATTTTTCATATAGCACGATCATAGTATAACTTGAATCTTCCCACTTCATGTTTTTTTTTGGGGGGGGGGTTGTGTCAGTAAATGCTCTCAAAATTTGTGGTAACCATGCTATCCTAAAGGTGGCTATTTAGAAACAAATAAATATCAGTCTAACTTAGATATCCTCTGACTGTAGTGATAGTGAACCAGCGTGTTCAATATTTCTCTGTTAAAGTGATATTTGGAGAGTTTGTGCTCAAGTGATAGCTGATAAACACTGAATAGTTCCATCATATTATTTAGGATTATTTGCATTTTAAGCTTTTTCCAATAGTGTAAAGCATACTATAGCAGTTTGTTCTGCTTAACACAATGGTGAAGTATAAAGCTATATGACAAAACTGTGGATGTGCATTGTCAAAAACAGCACAAATTGTTACAGTTAGATAGAATCTGCACATCATGTTGTATTGTCTAGAATAAGTTAGGAAATTATCACATATGAATTTACATTTGGCTTGCCTTCACTCATACACTTGGATGCTTTCAATTGGTTTCATAGCCCTAAAGAACCTTCCCACAATAAGCAAAAGTTCCAGCTGACGAGTCGTTGTTACATAACAGAATAGGTGTACTATACTTTATAAATGTGTCATTACTTTTGTTGAGCCCACAGCTAAAGAGACTGCACTGACATTAAATAATCCATCCTGTCTATGTTTCCATAGTAACCTTGCTTGAGTAACCTTTTTGTTTACACGGTATAGCTTCTTTGGTGAGCATTGCTGCACTGCTATTTAATGTAAAATGTGCTTAAATATATAAGGCTATAATAGCTTACTACTGCTTAGCACACGCATGTAAAAGAGCCGGTATCTTCAGTCAAAGACTTTCATCATAATTACTTCCTCATGTTACATTAATGATTTTAAACACTTTTACACCTGTGGTATGTCTTCATTTCATCAAGTCTTAAAAGTCAATGAAAGACAATTCAATAACTTTCTGCAGACAACCTTAACAGCAATGTGGGCATGAAAATATGTTTTTATGTAAAGTGGAGAAGTTTTAAAAGTGCTGAATCTGAGAACACATACCTCCTTGTATTATTTCAAATACAGAATAACACATTATCACCTGATATGGGTGTCCCAAAAATGAAATTAATAAGCAGTTACAGAGGATCCATATAATTCCATGTCTTAATCAAGAAGGCAACTCCAATATCCAAGGAATCTTACAATCTCCCTCTAAGCCTTACCTCTACCTTGCTATATTGTTTCCAAATAATTCTGAGTATCAGAAATATCCTTTATATTTTTTCAGAATTTTAGATTATGCATGGTAATATATACATTTTACTGAAGGAAACTTATGTAAATGGAAATCAAAAATAACATAACGTATTAAGACCGCAAAACATTCTTTTATTTTGACAAGGTGCAACATAAATATACTTATTTTCTGTGCTGTGTATGTGACCAGCATACACTGTATACATAGCATTAACAGATAATAAATACATTGAGTCTGGAGTTAATATATAATGCATTTTTAACTTAGCTTGAGGTGTCCAATCAATAAACATGTACACTTTATCTTTGCATGCATTTCTGGTGCATATGTTACATTCTTCCCCTTTTAATTTACAGCTTAAAAAAACAGGATAACATACACATATTTAGTAGGCTACTAAAATTATGTTTTTCAAACTACTTTCCCAGCATTTTTATATTATGTAACTATGTAAATTTCTTATGCCATTGCTTAGTAGGAGGTAATTTGTCTTGGTGAAATTCTTTAGCATTTTTGAACTTGATGGGGTATCTGGTCTTATACTTATTTAAAAAGAGGTGATTTTGTGGTCCAACCTCATCAAAGATAACATTATACAGGGTGGTGGTGCAATGCTCCCCAATGTTAGTGATACTATGTCTAGGATATTTGAGCCCCTCATAGGTGTGCTGACCAGCTGTTCCAGAGCATTTGCACTGACTAAGTCTGAGAACCTCCAAGCCTGCATGTTAGAGTTCATGTAAGTTCCCCAGTCAATGGTAGGATAGTTAAAATTACCTATGAGTAAGGTATTGGGCTGTATGGTGAGCGACTCCAGTAAATACAGGTATGAGGTATGTTTTTCCTGGTTCATGGTGTGGAACCTATAGCTAGCAATGATATGGTAGGGGATTTTGCCTACAGTTAGTTGGACATGGAGTAGCTCGAGACAGTCATACTGTTTGACCAGTCTTGAGGTGTACTTATCCTTTATGAAGATGGATACACCTCCTCCTTTGGTTCTTTCTTGCTCAGTTGCTGGCCTGAACGTATGGAAGGACTTGTAGCCTTGCATGGCTGGAGTGCTTTCTATGGCTTTGGATAATGTCTCAGTGACTGCACAGATGACAGCATATTCCAAGGTGAGGAGTGCTTCTAGGGAGTGCAGGTTCTTGTTTAGACTCCCAGCAGTGAGCAGCAGTACATTGAGCTTATCATTATAAGACTTTGTTAAGTTAGGTGGTTGGTTACTTTGACACTGCCTAAAAAGGCACTATAAGGGTGGCTAAAGCCTTTGCCAATATCTGAAAGCCTACAGAAGACAGATGCAGACCATCTCTGGCAAAGCAGAATGTGCTGTCAATCATGTCCTTCCAGGCTGGAAAATATTGAATCCCCTAGGACTGCCACCAAAAGTTAAGCCAATTGTTAAAGTCAAGCATTTTTGTGCTTGTATTGTGGCATCATCCTTGGTGAAGGTAGGATGTTGGTCAAGGCCAGGTTCATACCTGCCTGTGATACATAATCTGAGAGCTCAGTCATGTCTCTCTC
Organism: Protopterus annectens; assembly: GCF_019279795.1. Classification (NCBI taxonomy): domain Eukaryota; kingdom Metazoa; phylum Chordata; order Ceratodontiformes; family Protopteridae; genus Protopterus; species Protopterus annectens. Next base: position 1,722,652,431 of record NC_056725.1, read on the forward strand.
TTCAAATAGTTCAGAGAGATATGATTCAGGCCATTCACACCCACGTGGAACATGACAGAGTCATACTGGTACTTGTGGCTAAGTGACCTGAGTGCTTGTGTGATCTGACAGATCCTGGCACCTGACAAGCAGCTAACTGTAACATACTCCTTATCCAGTCTGGTAAGGGTGGCATCTGTGTGTCTCACTATGGAGTCCCCTATGACCAATATGCTAGATTTTGTGGTGTTTTGCCTTATGGGCTTGTTTGTTGAGACACTGGTGTGTGTATTATTATGTGTTGTGGTTGTTGTTTGCTTTGTTGTGTGTATATGTGGTTTCTGAAGGTAGCGTTTGGGAGGCCTGTGAGTTTTTGGTAAGTTACTAGTGAGTACCTCCATATATGTGGGTTTATATGTCAAATCCTTATTTAGTGTGGGAAGTGATGTCTGTGTGCTGCCAACATCTTTTGCATTCAGTTTGTCTGTATGTGAGAGTTGCCTCCATTTTCATAGTATAACTACATCTCTCACATACAGTATTTGTTTGTTTCAGGATTAAGTGGCTGTCAGTATATATGAGACAATTGCTACATTGCCTCAGGATACCCATGTCCTTCAGACTAGCCACAGAGATGTTAGAAAACTGGCATCTATATTACAAGATCAAATGCTTAGGTGCTTGAACACCTAAACATCGAACTTGTAATATCAAACCTAAAAACGTCGAACAGCGCAGGAAAGCATGTCGGTCAGCCACGGAAAAAAAAAAAAAACTTTGCACCCAAACTAACTGGGGGGTGGTTTTGCCCACACACCCCCCCCCAATTGGGGGGTTGTGCCCCCCACAACTAAATATATCAACTCCGAGATCGCTCTACAGTAGACAAAATGGCAAAATCCGGCGAACGGCCAAGGGAAATCTTTCCCTGCATTAAATCAGCCGTTAGCTGTTTTTTGCTTTCGATATTACAAGTTCGATGTTTAGGTGTTTGATCACCTAAGCAATTTGATCTTGTAATATAGACTTGAAAACTGCCCATTCATGATATCAGTTTGTTATTGTGGGTTTTATCAGGGAAAGGACTAGGTAAATTGGACTGGACTCTGCTGGTAGCACATAGTGTATGAGTGGGAACTTTACTGGTGTAGTGTAAGGTTAACCAACAGAGTGATGCTGCTCAGTGCGCAACTTAGTTGCTGTTAGAGCAGCAGGGGGCTGAGTATGGTTTCAGTGATAGTTATTGCAGGGAAATTTTATCTTCAAGGCCTTTGTGTCTATACAGCACACTGCTAACCACTGCTGCAAATTAATACTTATTTTCATGTTTTATTAACAGAGGATTGCCTTTGATGTAAGTAGATTCACTGGAACTCACTGCTGTTGTTGCCAAACGATGAGCAATTAAGTCAAAACCCATGCAAATTTGAGGCTTATATACAGGCAAAAAGGAACAGGTTTTAAGCTAATTAGCTAAGATAAGATAAGATTCCTTTATTGTTATTACGCAAGTACAACAAAATTTGTAGCAATCGTCCTAAGGTGCATTCACATATAATGAACATGAATGAACAAGAGAATACTATACAATACAATACCAAACAATAAAATATGATGCAATGCAATGTGGTAAGCAACTATTAGTACTGCACTTGGCTATAGTGCACATGAAAGAAATAAAGTAAGGTGTACAGGAATGTAAACATATACAGTACCTTATAGTGCAAATAGTTGTTATCTCTCCTCAGTGTGAGTATTTAGAAATGTTCAGTTTACATATGGCTCTGAGAGTGAAACTGTTCTTAAGTCTGTTTGTCTGAGATGGAAAGGACCTGAACCATCTGCCAGAAGGCAGCACCTGAAACAGGTGATGTCCAGGGTGAGAAGGGGTCTTTCAAGATGTAGGTTGCCCTGCTGAGACAGTGAGAGCTGAAGAGTTGCTCCAAAGAGGGCAATGAGTAGCCAATAAGGCATTGAGCACGGAATAATTTTCTGGGCAGCGTTAATGATCCTTTAAAAGGCCTTCCTGTCTGTCACTGAACTGTTGGCAATTGCCAATTAGGAAAACACACAATAAGCCTTCCTCCAGCAATCCCCAACTCATATAGGTTTAGATCAGCACATTTCTGCAGAATAGTGCAAAAAAAACTTGTTAATGTATAATGGCTGGTTTGGAGCTCAAGTGTAAGAAGTCCACACAGTCTAGATACACTGTAATAAGTACTTAAAGCAGGAGTAGAACAGTACCGTTTTTTTTTATTTAAAGTGCAGCAAATACAGCAAATATCGCAATAAACTAATAAAATGTAGTCATAATTAAAAATAGAAGTGCAAAACATCTTTTTATCAGGGGATTGCCTTAAATGTAAACATATTCATTGGAACTCTCTAACATAGTCACCAAATGACAAGCAGATCTGAGTAATTAAGAAATTAATCCTATACTCTTGAATTAGACTTTCTTACTGTTTGTTTACATAATGTGTGACTCTGAACAAATCACTCTGAGGTCACACTTGTAAAAAGAAACTTTTGTCTAGTAGTTTTGCCTATGTAACAAATAAAATAAAGACTATTAATATTTCTTAATCAAGAATTTACTCCTTCCTATAAATACAGCTACTGAAGTAGCCTCCTTAGGTACGTAGGATTGCATGGTTGTGGCCGCACTGGCTTAAAACAAAGGTTAAGACTGACTCAATGGCATGTCCATGCTCTACATGATACATTAACTCAGTTTTGATCATTCATTCCTTTCTGATCAAAGGCCTGGTCCCTCATTCTTCATGGAGTGCAGGGCTGTTTGGTTGTCTCCCACTAGAGCTCACTGTGGCCATCTCTCTTTGTGTGCAAAATGTGTTGACCATTCCCCTCTAGAAATGTTGTTGGTTAGTTGTACCCCTTAATTTAAAGGTCTGAACAGGCATCTATCTTGGTGTATATTGTGTTTAGGCTCATAGTTAAGTACTAGGCTAGCTGCCCTTGTAGGCCATTTTAAGCCTAGCCAATTTCCTTCAAAGGTGAGAATCAAAACTTTTCTCTTGTGTCTGTAAGTCAAATACACTAACCATTATGCCAGCCCTCCCAACTTGGCCAACAATGTTACTTGGAAATCAGTCATCACTTCTGTCTATTATCATATTCAACAGGTGATTGTACAAAATTCATGTACCTAGCTCCAGGTTCTAGACCATGTGGATGATGGGTATGCCTTCACTAAACTACATGTGTTCTCAATGTACTATACTGAGAAGTGCTGGGGAGCATTCCTTGAAGCAATTTTGCAAAGTGTCATTTATGAGTAATGCAGTCCCTAACCAAACCTACTGCTCATTTATAATACTACTCGACCAGCTCATTCATGTGTTGAAACTGCATGTTGTGCACATGTCTAAACATATCTGTTTTTAGTAGTCCCACTTTGTAACACAGAGTTTTGTTCAAATATAACATTGCTGTGTCGTACTGGTAGTTATATATATGTCATCATAGTAGTCAAACAGAACATTGTTTGTCTTATAATGTAAGGACTTATCTTTAAGGCAGAATGTTTTCACAGTTTTCTTAAATATTTCTACAAATTTTTCTGCAGGTCTTTGATGTCTGAGTGGTAAGATATAATGTTTAATGCATTTATGTTTTCAGAATGTGTAAGCTGATGTAACATTTAGTACATTATCACCAACAATTTGTTCCACCTAGGCATTTATTGCAAACATTATACTTACTAATGGCTTTGCATTTTTTGATGTCATTGACTCTGTACAGATTACTTCAGGCCATTTAAAAGGGCATCCAATACAGTTAGGAACATGTGCATAAAAGGGCCCTTAGAGTCACTAAGAATGCATTGCTATAGTGCAGATGGTCATTTCAAAATGTACAGAGTGTACAGAGATACACGAGGTGGTGCATTTGACTTCTTATGGTGAACATAGGATTGATTTTGAATATTTGTCTTGTACAGCAAATACCAGTATTACATGGGTATTATAGCTGAATGCCATGTTATTACTTCCTGCAAGTGTAAACATAAATTTCGTAGGTCGACTGATATATGGCCTTTTATAAAACAAACAACAACAAAAAAAAAACAACCATGTCAAATGCAGGACTTCATATGCCTTCACTGTCAAAGTCTGACATTTTATACTATATCCAGTTTCCACTGTGGTTGTGGTACTGAACTTTGGCTCTATGTACAGAAGGGTCTATGTCAATTATTCGAACACTTAAAATGTCGAACGTTATATGGTCGAGACCATATGTTCGACATTTCAAGTATTCGAAGGTTGACTTTTAATGGTGCTGTATGGTGCAGATTGGGAGAATTTCCCTTTTCTGCACTGAAGTGCGGTCTCGGAGTTAATATATTTAAGTAGGGGGGGTGTGGGGTGCAAGTTGACCCCGTGCTTGCACTGTTAGTGTATGTTTATATATTTTTTTTTATTAGATATTTGAACTTCCAAATATCAACCATATGGTCTCGACCATCTGTTATTCGACATTTTGGAAGTTCGAATATTTGACATAGACCCGTGCAGAACACAGTACTGATCTAGAATGCACCCTTTTGCTGTTTTCATTATATCAGCATTAGAAATCTTACATATTTCACCAATAATAGTTTTTATTATTTTTTATTTATTTGTAATTTGTTAACTGTGTTATTCCCACTGGGCTAGTGACCTCATTTCAGAGGGGAGAGCTGATGTAGTATTTATATTACTAGGGGAAATTTGGTCTGAACATTGGGAATTTTCCATACTCTTCAGATCTGCTAGAGGGCACCAAAAGGTTCCTACAGCAGCAGGAAGAGACCTAAGGGAATAAATAGCATGGAGGAGGAGATAAAAGCTATAGACAGTTTGGAGGAGGAAAAATGTGTTCAGTGTAGTTCTTCAGAACATAAACAAAGATTCCTGTTTGGTGTATGTTACAAATAAAGAGAAGAAAGAGAAGGAGATAAAATATATGTTACAGAGTTGGAAAATGGAAGACTGGAGACACAAGTGCTGATAAAGTTTTGAACCAGGCAGAGCAAAAGGAAGGGGAAGATGCTAGATGGAATGGCATGGTGGAGAGAGTGTTACAGGTAGAAAATCTAGGAGATTGGAAACACAAACAACTGCCAGTGAAGGGAAAACAATGAAAGCATTCTCAGTCATGGACTAGCCAGTTTTCAGGGTTTACCTCTACAACAAGGTTTTTTGTTAATAGGTTCATATGTAAATACTAGGCAAGCTGCCCTTGCAGGTCATTTTAAGCCTAGCTATTTTCCCTTTTTGTGCTCAAATTAACCTGTCCCATTTGGTTAGAGATTGGTCTTACCCATCACATGGTCAGTAATTACCCCTAATGAGAATAGCTAGGATCATGTCATAGATAATTTGACAGGACCCATACATGGGATAAAGCATTTAGGAGCTGCCTCTGTCCGTTAGTAGTACAGGGGTAGTCCTGGACATATCTGTTTCCCATTAATAAATCCAAATTGCATTTGAATATGGACAGGGGTGAACTTTTTATGGATGGGGAGTCTGTTCCAGAGCAGCAGTATCCTCTGCAAGATATACTTGTCCCTCCAAATGATTTTGTCGATGTTGCAGAAGAGGATTAGATCCTCAGACTGAATATTTCTGACTCCATTTGACTTGCTGATGTGTAGTAAATAAGGTTTACCAAAGCCAATTTTATGGTAAATTTGGCCTTGCAGGCCAAGGACAATCACAAGACATTATTTAGCTATATCCAAAACCTCAAAGGCAATACACAATTGTGTGCAGAGCTCATTGTTAATGGAGTCACCTATAATGAGCCAGAAGATATAGCAAACATACTGGCTGACAAATTCAGTTCCAACTCTATGCTTCTCCCCCTCACCCTCCTCTCAAGAAATACCAACAAATATAACTCTTCCTACTCTTACTAGGGAACAATTCCTTAATCCTTTCTCTAACCCAAGAACACTGCATTAATGGGCCAGACAGTATCCCAGGATGCTTTTTTTAATTTCTCCAAATCTTTTGGATTTCTAATACCATCACGGGAATGGACCCAATTCCTAAGTCAAAGTATGATTAAAGTTCATGAAATTAGCATTGTTTCAATCTTTGATGTCAGCCAGAAGTGCTCTTCGCAACACTCGCAATGTGCCCAGTAATGACTCCTTCTGCAATTCATACAGAGTTACATGTATTAGTAACATATCTAAGTACAATTGTAGATTCTTTAGACCCGTTGCTCCTACTACTATTGGAACTGTCTGGGTATCTTTCTTCCTCAGTGTTCTCATTTCTGTCTGCAAATCATATTTTATGACTTTGTGTCTCTCTGTACACAAGACACTGTAATCACTGGATGTGGCAATTTTAATCATCAATGCTACTTTTGTCTTTTTTTCATGGACCATTATGTCTGGTTTTCTAGCATCTATCTTGTGGCTCATGTCTCCAGTGTTTTTCAGGTACTTCACTATTATAATGTTTGCACAATCCCTGGTGTTACAGTCTTGCCACATTATTATTCTTTTCAGTATACAGTCCTTCTGCCATTAGTATGTCACAACCAGCAACAAGGTGTGCAACTGTTTCCAATTCTGTTTTACAAAACCTACATTTGTCTGTTTCTCCCACATGTTCAATGGACTTTGTCAACCAAGATGTACATAGTCCACTATCTTGGACCCCAATATTAGCCTTTCATCTTTTGGTTTGAGTTTGCCTCTCCTTAACCATTCCTGTGTTCGATCCTGATCAACATGAGATTGTTCCAGGAGTTTTCTATACTTGCAACTATATTTATGCATTTTCCACATTTCTTGCCTTGTCATCTGATCCTTCACCTTATATTCTTTCTTTTGTTTTTTGGCACATTTAGCTGCTGCTAGATTTTTATCTACTTCTGGTTTAATTTCCATTCCTGCTTCATGCTGATATGCTTCTGATAGACTAAGCAGGGATGTTGTCTTAGATTTATTCTCCTCATGTTTCAAAATGTTCGCTATGTTTGGGTTTTGTGAGATCAGCAGATATGCATGTAGTTCCATGATTACAGATCTATACATGTAATCAATTTCAAGGAGGCCCATACCTCCTTCAGAATGAGGAATATATAATCTTGGTATGCACTGATTTTTATAAAATATTTCATGAGCATGAAGCATCCTTCTTGTTTTCCTGTCTAATCTATCCAACACCTTTATGGCCAGTCAGTCTCTTCAAAACTGTAAGTTAGGACAGGAAGAGCAAATTGGTTTATAGCTTGAATTTTGTTCCTAGATGTCAACACTGTTTTCAAGATTAATTTAAGTGTAAAATATTCATTACTGAGTTTCATTCGCATTTGTTTATGTTTTATTGTTGATTCATCAGTTCCCAAAAATGTATGCACTCCCTATTGCTCAAGTTCTTTTATATCACATTCATGTCCCAAACTGATGTTTTCTTGGTGCTGCAGCTTTCCTGCTTTAAAGGTTGCGTTTGCATATTTATCAAGACCAAATTGCATTCTTATATCATCTGCAAAGGTTTTAACTACTTCCAGTTGCGCTTTCAGTTCCTCATCTGATGAGCCATACTGTTTTAAATCATCAGCAAAAAGAAGATAAGAAGTCTTTACACTTTGTTGCTTTCTGGGAGCCAAATAATAGCTGTAACCTAATTGGTTAAGCAGACAGCTTAAAGGGTTAATGGCAAGGCAAAAGAGTAGCAGTGACAGGGAGTCACACTGGAATATCCCCCTTTGGATTTTTAGCCCTGGAATAATAATTTGTCCTTTATCGTGGCTTAACTGAAAGTGGTTTGCCACTGTTTCATGGTCACTGTGATGTAGTTTATCAGGGTAGGCTGTATCTTATACATTTGTAAGCACTCTTTTATCCATGAATGTGGGATACTATCAAATGCTTTTTGTAGTCTATCCATGCCATACTTTGATTCTTCCCCCTTTTACAGTTCTCTGCTATGACTTTATTTAGCAACAAATGATCCTTTGTTCCATTTAACTATCTTTTATTACCCTTTTGTTCTATTGCCATAATTGAGTTTTCTTCTAAATGACTATAAACTCTCTCAGCATCAATTCCAGTGTATAGTTTATACTTCATTAGAAGGCAAGTTATTAGTCTATAGTTTTTAGGGTGCATGTTCACTCTTAAGTAGACAAACCCTTGCAACTACCTTTTTATTACCCTCTCTCCTTTATGGTGCCCCTCTCCTCACTAATATCTGAAAGTCTACAAAATCCAAACTTGCTATGTGTTACAACAGAATAGCAAAATTTGACACCAAAGCCACATTCTCATCCCACCACTGTAAGTCACTGAAACAATTAGGGTGGCTGGGACTCCCCCACCATCTCTCATTCACCCAACTAACTACTGTGCACCCACAGACCCACAGACTGTCCTGCTCTCTCAACTCTACTTGCCAAATATCATTCGAGCAGGCATCTAAGATCTGAAAATCATCTACTTCTAAAAGTAGATAAGCCCACCTTACCTGCTGGTCAACTCCTCTATGCCTTCACCATCGCCAAACTATGGAACTCACTTCCGCCTTCTATAAGAAACACAGGCAGCACCACCACCTTCAAACAAATGCTGAAAAATCATCTCAACTCTTCCTGGCTATGTTCCTGCTCTATAACCTAACCTCTTTACTCTCCTTATATGATTACTAAACTCCTATGTCTTTTGCTACTAGTGACTGATGATATTTTCTCCATATTTATTTTTATCTTCACTTGTTGATACTGGTACAATAATACTGATCTCTGTTTATACCACTCTGATTGAATTCATTCAATTCTGCTTTAATGTATATTTTCTGTATATATTACTGTAATCAAACAAACTAGATTCCTGCTTTTATGTATATATTCTGTATATGCTACTATATTTACTATCTGTAACACTGTTTCTGCTTCTGTACCAATTATGTTTATATTTTTTCTGTATTTCGTTGGAGCTTTTCACACCGGGCCTCCATTGAAAATGGGTTCTTTTAATCCCAGTGGACTTATCCCGGTAAACAAATGCAATAAATAAATAAATAAATTGTTTTTCCTGTTGTTAGGCTGGTGTCTGTTCAGGGTGCACATATAAATAGTTCTTACTCATGGCTAAATCTTCATGCAAAGATGTCAATACTTTTATCCAGACATTAGGTACTGCATCTGGGGCTGAGATTTTCCAGTTATAGGCTTTTCTTAACTTTGTTTCAGTCTCTCTGTCCATTATTTCATCCCATTTCATATCTTGTACATTTGAACTCCTTATTCTTTCTTTTACTTCTTCTGTCCATTTATCATCTTTGTTATGTTCCACAGGATCTTCATAAATATTTCTCCAAAATGTATCTGTTTCTTCTTTTTTTGGTGGTTTTTCAATTCCTTTTACCTTGCCTCCCAATTCTCTATAAAACTTTTTTGAGTCATCAATAAATTGCTTAGTTTGCACTTTTCCTTTATATTTATCTGTATATCTTCTAAGTTTTTCTGCCTGTGCTGATATTTTTATTTTATTATTTACGATAGTGCATGATAAATCCTGATCTGTTATAATACCGTGCGTTGCTTTTATCATGTCTATCTTTCTGAGTATTTTTGTTGATCTGTTCTTTCTTCTGTACTCTTCTAACAGTGACACTTCTTGTCCTAATTACTTTATAGTTTTCTCTATTTGATATTTCCATGATGGCATTCAATTTCTCCCCGTCCTTTCCCTTACTACCCTGTGTTCTTGTGGTAGGACTTTGTTATTAATTTGGCTGCACAGTAATTTATCCTATTTACTTATGTTATATTGCATGAATCTCTATGGACAGTCCTAATTTCTGTGTTCATTTGTTTTATCAAACTTCTAACTTTTTGGGTTTTATTGATCTTCTGCAGTCTATTTCTTTCATTGATCTTAATATGCCTATCCATCTCTATTAAATCAAGCAACTTTTCTTCTAAACTGAAGGCACATTCTTTGTTTGCAATTTCCTCCAGGTATTCTATAGAAAGTTCCAGAGATTTTTCCTATGCCATGTTCTCTTCAGCTTCACTCTGTGTCATCCATTGGTCTTTCATATGGGATCTTACTGTCCTATCACTCCCTGACATTGACTGTGTCAGAGTTGCCACAGTTTTCTGTTCTTTCCCTTGCTGCATAGCTCCAACTGATCCTTTGTACTGGTTTCCTATGGGAGGCTCCAAATTATCTTCATATGTCAACTGATTAGATGCTTCCCATCCCACTAGTTTCTCTTTAATTTGGGTGCCCATTGCTCTATCCTCTTGTGTTGTTATCTGAGTTAAACTTTCTACATTAAATCCTTCACTTTGCAGGCAATCCATAAGCTCAGTTTCTATTTCTTTAACTTCTCCATTACTAATCCTCTTTTCTACTTTCCCCCTTTCTTTTCTTATTTTTTGTATTGTGAAATTCTCCATATCTGGATGTCTTTGCCTGTATTTGTCTTCAAATATCTTTGGTGCTGCTCTTTTTGTATTGATTAGTTTTGTTTTCTCCTTTGCATAAATATTGCACCATATTAAATCTCTTTTTCTTTCTCATGCCCATATTTCTTTTTCAGATGTCTCCTGCTCATCTTATTTCTCCTTACTTTGGGGACTAGTTATTACATCATGCTATGATATGACCTGTGTTAGATTTTCCACACTGAATCCTTCACTTCATAAATATTCTATAACTTCAGCTTCTATTTTTTAACCTCTAATTGGCTAATCTTCTGTTCTACATTCCCTCTTTGTAATCTTATTTTTTTATTGTGAAATTTTCCATATCTGGATGTTTTTGCCTATATTTTTCTTTGACTATCTTTGGGGCTGCCTTTTTTGTTGTTGATTAATTTGGCTTTTTCCTTTGCATAAATATTGCATCGCATCAGATCTCAATTTCTTTCCTATGTCCATATTTCTTTTTCATACCCTTCAAACATCTCTAAATTTTGTTCTTTACATTTTTGCACTTTTTATTCACTTCTTTTTCCAAACAGCACAAGATTTCTCAGTCTATATAGTGTTTTTCTTGGATCTATCATATTAATGAGCACAAATTTTTATTTGATGCTTCTGACAGTTTCTCTTGTGGAAGTATTTTTCTTTCCATTAATTTCTTTCTTTTTGTATATCCTTTGTCTGGAAATTCTGGACTTCTTGCATAATAGTAACAATACATTATTTTTTCTTCTCCTCAATAGTCCACTCTATTGTCTGTATGGCTCTTTTTTGTGATTTTTGTGGACTGCTACTTCCTTCTACAGCAGGGGGACCATCCTGGAATTGCCTTCTATATAGCAGGAAACATGACCTATCAGGCCCTCTGGAATTGAAATTTAACTGTAGCCTCCAAACAGGTTTCATGCCTCATGAATGGAGAACAGCAACAGTCATCTCTCTGCACAAAGATGGGCCATCTACAAACCTTGGAAACTACAGACTCACTGGTCTCATATGCAAAGCCAGGAAAGAATTATCATGTAAATAATCAGTAGTGACATAGGAAACCTCCAGACACTAGACACAACCCAATTTTATTCATCAAGGGCAGACCATGTACTCAACCTGGTAGACTTCTCTGAGAAGGCCACCAAAGCAATGGATGAGAGCAAAATGGTTCACACTGCCTACCTTGACCTGGACAAGACATTTGACACACTAGTCCACCCAAGCATTGTCGATAAACTCAAGAGGTTATGTATAAGCCCTTATGTCACCCAGTAGATAGCCAGTAGCTCACAGACAGGACCCAGGAAGTTAAAATTGGGGAGTCCACCTCAACAAAGAAATCAGTCACAAGTAGAGTCCTTCAGAGACTGGTCCTGGGACTGCTTCATTTTGGCATTTACTTCTTTGAAGTCAAGGGCAGTATCAATGGCCTCTAGCAGACTAAATTTGTAGATGATTACAAATTAGGAGCAGTCATAGAATCCCCCAACAACAAAAATGTTTTCCAGGAAGGGCTGACACAGGCAAATAACTTTTGTCAGAGTCACGGACTAAAACTAAATGCCAAGAAATGCATAATAGTATCCTTCAGGTAGTTATCCACCCCTGGTAACTATAATTTTGGTAACACACCCCTAAGAGCTGACTTGGTAGTTAGGGACTTGAGAAAACACATAGACAGTAATCTAGCCATTGATCATTATGTGTCTACAATAGTAAGGAACTCATTCTATGTTGCGCAACATATAAACAAACTTATGGCATCTAGGTCCAAGGAGGTTTTTGTTCCACTGTATTTGGCATTCATCAGAGCTGTCATTGAGTACAATACCTGCATTGGTATGTAGCTAACCAGGCACATCCAACAATTGAAAAGTCCACAGAGGCTCCTTACTAAAAGAACGCAGGATGTGAGCAACATGTCCTGTGCCGATCACCTTAAAACACTTTCCTGTATTTTGTCTACTACAGGCTGTTGAGGAGAGATCTATGCCTGACATCCAAGGCATTGTCAGACCTCACCCTCATGGACATCCTGCATATCTGCAAAACAAGCAGCACAAGAATTACCTGTTCTAAAGACTTAAACCTGCCTGTGATATAAATAGGACCTGCTGGAGAGACAGGTAACTATCCCAGAGACTACTCCTTCTCTGGAATATCCCCATCCATGTGGAGCAGAGTTCCTCCTTAACCCAATTCAAGTGTAACCTGGACAATCAGATAGGGAACAGGAAATTCATCCCTGGTATGGCACCTATTTCTCTAATGGACATAGGTGGCCTATAAATGGTTCATCTCCCAGGCTCCTGCTTGTAAATTTTTCATCTTCCAAGCCACTGCTTACACTTATCAAGGGTACCAGAACTTGTCATAGAATTGGGTTGCATGACTAGGCTTAAAAAGGCCCGTGTGGTCATTAGCCTAGTAAACACTTATTAACCTACGTAAATCCATCAGTACTGGGTTGGATGATGCCTTGTATGCCAGACACAGGTCACCTCCTAGCATTCTGTAGGATACTGAACATATTGATGGGGTTTTGAGTCAATTCATATAGAATGTATTGTTTAGGTATTGTATCATTTTAGTTAGGTATCTCTGTGGATGTGATAAAACAAGAACTGAGAAACTGAAAACCTAAACAACTGCTGGTTAAAGGAAAACAATAAAGGTATTCTTGGCTGGTGGAGTAGACAGTTTTCATGGTTTACCTCTGCAACAGGTCTTTTTGTTACAAGAAAGAAGTTAATCAGATACAGCAGGGTAAGGAGGAATGGAAGAAGGAACTGAGAGGAAACAAAGAGTTGAAGTTTCTCAACAGCCACAGAAAAGATGATCAATGGTAAGAATAGAAAGTAAAAGTGATGGCAATTTGAATAGGTATGACACTATGGATAATATTATTTTGCAACTAGGATTTAACATCACAGACATAAAATCATTAATTCATTTGAGAGCTGACATTTTTTTGAAGTAATATTTTAAAGCTTGAACTTGCTGGAAAAATATATGATTGAGACTGAAAAAGGAACTGTAGTGGCAACATGAAAAGACTTTATCTCAGAGCTTGGGACTACAACTAAAAGAGAAAACAAATGTGCAGTGTAGGACTTGACATGGAACAGCATGAATTAAAACTGTTTTTACATGTAGTATGATAGACGGTGATATACACCCAAACCCAGGTCCAACCCCTAACCCCACTACGGATATGCCAAACCCAGGCCCAACCTCCAACCCTAATGCTGTCATACCAATACTAACCCAAAGGACGGCCTGCTCCCTTCTCATCTTCCATCTTAACCTTAGAAGCATCAACAATAAACTTCAAAACCTACATGCCATGATAGCCACACACCTCCCAGATATTATGTGCCTATCAGAAACATGGCTTAAACCGATCATCAAAGATGAAGAAATTCTCCCACCTGGATATAATATTTTAAGGGCTGACCGTAAAAAAAAAAGGGGTGGTGGTATAGCTGTCCTGTTCAAAAGTTCACTAAATATCATATTGCACCCTATCCAACCCCCTATAACAGCCAATGCAGAAACACTAGCCTTAAAAATAAGCCTAAATAACCAAAAAAGTATTAACCTCTTTGTAATATATATTCCACCTGGGAACAATATAGAAACCATGGAGATAACGTTAAACTGGCTAGCTACAAACTACCCTCAAGAAACCATCGTACTAGGCGATGTTAACATTGACTGGACACTATGTTCAGCACAGACCAATCCCACACCCATTAACCTGCATGGATTCTCCCAAAATATAATCTCTACAACAAGAATAGGTAACACTTATCAAAAAGAAAGTATACTAGATTGGATCCTTACCAATAACCATGCCCATAAGTATACCACCGGGACCCTTCCTAATGACCTAAGTGACCATCTTGTCACTTTCTTAATCAAACACAAAGTTTCTAGGACAAATCTTCCATTACATAGACTTATAAGAAATAAGAAGAAATTTGTTCCATCACAATTTGTGGCAGAACTCAAGTCCTGCAACTGGACAAAGCTAAAAACTTCACCCCTAGAGGAGAGCGCGTCATTCTTTAATGACACATTCCTAAAAATTCTCGACATCCATGCTCCTAACCGACTCACTAGGACAAAGGTGAAGATAGCTCCCTGGCTAACCAAAGAAACAAAAACCAAAATTAAAATTAGAGACAAAGCATGGGACAAATGGTGAGCCACCAAGGCACCCCTAGACCGCATTAAATTCCAGGAACTTAGAAATGCAACCAAAAAAGCTAGCACAATGGATAAAAAGAACTATTTCTGTCACCTTCAAGACAAACACCAGAATAGCCCCAAAAAGTTCTGGGCAGGCTTAAACAATCTCCTCCATCCTGGGAAATCAGCCACTCCTACCCCTGAGACCCTTATTGACAAAAAACCTGAAGTCATAGCTAACACCTTTAACTCCTTATTTACTGAAACTATTCAATCTCTAGCCAACCAACTTCCTCCCCCTCCCCTACCCCAAACTAATGTTATTGAAGCCACCTTCCCATCCTTTAAAATACAGCCTATCCCTACCTCTTACATCAAAACTTTACTGAAAAAACTAAAACCTACCACCCTCTCGGCAGATCAGCTCCCAGCTGAATACCTGCAAATAGCAGCTGATGCTATAGCCTACCCCATCTCCATCCTGATAAACAGAACCTTTACTGAGGCCACAATACCCAATATCTGGAAAATATCCTACGTAATACCACTACATAAAGGTGGTCCCTCTACTGAGCCATCGAATTATAGACCCATAGCAATTCTATCCCCAATAGCTAAGATCATGGAAAGATGTGTTCATAAACAATTTCTTAATCACCTCTCTTAACAATCTTTTGACCAAATCTCAACACGGCTTTAGACCCTACCATAGTACGACCACTGCCCTCCTATCCTTTACTGACTCAATTAATAAAAATCGCAACAACAAAAAAAATCCTCTGCCCTATTTCTTGACCTGTCAAAAGCCTTTGATATGGTCAATCACCAACTACTGCTACAGACGCTAAAAACCTTCCACTTTGATAATTCAGCTCTCAATTGGTTCCATGCCTATCTCTCCGGAAGGCAACAGGCAGTCCAATGGCAAAATAAGCTCTCTCAACCCTTACCCAATACCATAGGAGTTCCACAAGGCTCCATTCTAGGTCCCCTTCTCTTCTCCGTGTTTATAAATGAACTCCACTCAGTTATCCCTCAAGCCACATGCATCCAATATGCCGACGACTCCACCCTCATCTGCTCTAATACAGCTCTCCCTGACCTACAAGTAATGACCCAACAGTGCTTTAGTACAATTGAAAAATGGCTATCAGAAAGGAATCTCATCCTAAATCCTAAAAAAACCAAGCTATTACTATTCTTTCCCACCTCAGCTCCTTCTCCAGTGCAATACCCCCCACTAGCTAATAATAGCACCTTCTTCGTTCAATCTAATAATGGCACCATAATTAACCCTGATACTAACACTAAACTACTAGGGGTCATTATTGACAATAAACTTAAATTTAACTTACACATCAGTCAAACCATAAAGACTGTAAATAAGAAACACGGATCACTGTATAGAATTAAGAACTTCCTTACCCCCATTGCCAAACTAACCATAGCACGTACCCATCTTCTCTCCACACTACTGTATGCTTCCCCTGCTTTCTCTTTCCTCAACATAGGGGACATCAATAAACTTTCTGTGACTTACAATCACATTGCTAGATTCATTACAGGTGCCCCTTATAGAACGCATCACTGCCTCAACCTAAAGAAACTTGACTGGTTAGAACTTCCAAATATTCTCAAACTTAACCAACTCTCCGAAGCATATAAAATCATCAAGGAACCTGAAAAAACTCCCTCACTAGACAATCTACTGACCCCCTACCTCAACCTAAGTAGTCTTCGCTCCTCTAACAGATTACTGGTCCAAACTATCAAATCCAACAATATGGGAGGGGATGCTCTCTCTGCCAATTCTATAGGCAAGGTATGGAACTCCCTACGTAACAACCTAAGACTGTCCAATTCGCTTTCTCAATTCAAGAAAAATCTTACCCAATTCTTTAAGGAACATTGGATATGCCCCTGCGTAAACCCAGGCTAGGTCCCTGTCAACTATAACTCATCCTACATTACTTGTACAATTTGGATAACTTCTCAATTTCTTACTCCAACTGACTATTAATCCTACTCTACTGTAATAAATTACGTAGTTTCTCTATCATCCCTCAGAACTCTAGATAAACAATGAACTGGAATCTCGCAATAGTACTTTAAAGTCCCTTGAACTGTACTAGTTTTCACTAGTTTTTTTTTCTTTCTCTCTTTAGAAATGTATTTTAACTGTAATTCTGCTATCATCAGTTTCACATGAATGTAGATAATATGTTAACGAGCATATTTTTTCTACCATATATGTAATGTGTAAACTTATATGTAATTTTTTGCAATATTGGAGCTTTTCTCCCCGGGCCTCCACTGAAAATGGACATGTATCCAGTCGGACTATCCCGGTCAACAAATGTAAAATAAATAAATAAATAAATAAATACATATTTTAAATATAATAATTGTGAATGGTAATATGGACTTGTTAGGTACTGGGGCCAACCTAAAGCATGTTATTTATGTGGGGATGAAAATCATTTATTACAAGACTGTAAGAAATGTAGTTGTGGCCAATATGGGGAGAGGGGGCATAAAGCAAAAAACTTTAAGCCTTTTTGTAGAATATGTAATGTATTCCGACACTTCTGGTTTGCCTGCCCCATATTAGAAGATGAAAGAATAGATGAATATTTAGAAGAAAGACAAACAGTAGAAAATATTATTGCAAAAGAGGTTGAAATAGAATGTGACATGGGTAGGGGGAAACTGAAGAAAGATTAAACCAGGAAGAGTTACTTAGAGAAGAAATACTAGTTCAAAGTGAGGTCACTAATACATAGGAAGAGCAATTTTGAAAGTGAAGATTTAGAAGAAGGAGAATGTATGAGAGGCAAAGAACAAAAACAAGACAGTGAAAAAAAACAGTTGGTGGGAAACTCAGGAGAAGGAAAAGAAAGCATGAGGTGGACGTTTACAAAAAAAGGAAAATGATGATACAGGAATTTTAGGATTCAATGTGAATAACATTAAAAAAAGTTTAGTGGTTGTGGAATGTGCAAAAAAGAAAGAAAGAAAAATGGATGTTTTCTGCTTGCAAGATACCAGATGTGAGAAAGAAGAAAAAAAGGAAAAGAATACAGGTAGTATGGGGGAATTGTTTGGTCCACAGGAAACAAGTCATGTTCTGAAATAGGAATTCTTAAATTCTTATACAAATGAAGAAATAAGAATTTTACGTGTAACAATAATAGTAACAAGAACAGTAGTGACATGGAATATGAGAATGAGACAAAATGTATAAGATTATTAGTGATTTATGGGTATACTGATATGACAGAGAGAAAACAGCTGTTTGAAGAAATCAAAAAGAATATGTTGATAAATATGTCAGTATTGAATGGTAGGATATTTTAATTGTAACATGGGGAAAGAAAAAGGAAGATAACACAGGATATTATGATGAAATGTGGAGATTTAAACATAGGAAAGAATTGAGAGTGGGCATATAAAGGAAGAATGTTTAAGATAACTTGATTATACAATTTAATCTAAAGACTTGAAAGAAATAAGAGGAAGAAACAGATAGCAGAGTTTTCAGATCATAGAGCAATACATGGGCTAGAATGGGGAGAAAACAGCAAAATAATAAAGGAGGGAAAAGGGATAAAGAGATTAACTGCAGAGTTTAAAAAGAAGGAAAATGTTAAGGGAGACAAATGTATTATGGAAAGATCATATGACAATGAGATTACTTTATAAACGTTGGACACAGTAGTGAGTAATATATAAGCAGAAGTATAACATATATTTAGAGGTAGAAGGAAGAATAAAAAAGAAATAAGATGAAATATAAATACATTTTACAGAATCATAAAAAGAAATGGAAAAGAAAGTGAAAACGTAATGGAAATAGATAAACAGATGTATGGAAAAATACAGAAAAAGTAAAAATGATGTTACATAGACAAAGTTTTTTTTTCCTGAAAGGAAAGAAAGAGAAAGTTCACCTTATTTGGGAGAAGAAGTAAAAATAAGAGAAGGAATGCTAGATGCTATCTTAGATAGCAAGGAAATATGTAATACAAACAAGAAGATATTATGGAGATGGTAGAAAGTTTTGTAGTGAAAATATGACAAAAAGAGGAGATGAATGGGCAAAAGAATACCAAGTGAAAACATATCTGAGAAATAGTTTTAAGAATATGATATAGCAATAGAATAGGTAGAGAAGGTGATAAAAGAAGGTAAGAATGAATCAGTGCCAGGATTAGATGGTATATGTTATTAGTATTATACGGAAATGAACAAAGAAGTGATTTTTTTTTTAATTCTTACATGAATGAATGAAGGAAGGTATAATGGAATAAGACATATGTGGTGGCCTGACAAAATTTATATGGAAAAAAACAAAAAGAAAAGATTTAAAAATTGGAGGCCCATAACACTAGGGATTACAGACTATAGAATATTTATGAAACTTCTGTAAAAAGGTCTAGAAAAAGTATTGGATGGGATCATAGGAGAAGTAAATGTTGGTATAAAACAAAGAGAGGTGAAAGAAATGTTAATTATAGCAAAATAAATTGTAGAGATGATACTGAAAGAAAATAAAGAAGCAAGGCTGATAGGATGTGACATAGCTAAAGCATATGATAAAGACATGAAACAATATAAAAAACTTAGAGGTATATGACATAGGAGAAAATATTAATGTAATGAAGAAATGTTATAAAAATTCATTGGTGCAAATTATGACAAATGGGTGGATGATGAAGATAACAGTTAAGACAGGAGTAAATCAGGGATGCCCAGTGAGTATGTACTTATTTGTATTAATGACAAATGCAGTAGTAAAGACATGTATCTATGAAATGAGGAAGGCAAGAGGTGATATGTAAGGAATTGTTACATAATCAACATGTATGGTATATGCATTTATTTAGTTCTAATTACAAAAACAAGGGAAGGTTGTAATAAGGATCAAAAAGCTATTTTTAAAAGGTTGGTCTGCAGTTAGATAAAATGAAGTGCAGGGTTTTGTGAGATAAAAAATAAATGGAATATATTTCACAAGAAAGGAAGTAAAGATCATGTGAGTGACATTTGATGAGTATGAAAGCATTATAAGTCAATGGAGAGAGATAATAGAACTAATTAAAAAATCTAGCTTGGTAGAAAAGTTGCGGAATCCTTATTTATTAGGAAAAATAGAATATTTATGAGAATATATGTGTTTCCCACTCAAATGGGAAAAAAACAGTTATTAGAATTGTTTTACCTTCAATTGGAGAGCAAGATTGAACATGGGGAGAAGAGGTATAATTTAAAATAAAAAGAAGGTGGTTTGATTTTAAAAAAGCTAGTGGTGCACTTAGAATTTATGCATTTATTGTGGGTAATGAGAAAGGCCAAATAAAGACAAAAATAAATGATATGTAAGATGCCATATGAAATTATTAAGAAATGGTAAAAACATGGGCAAAAAGAGAAAAGGGATATGATAAAAAGAAATTAAAGATGTTAAAATATGTGAAGTCAATTTGAAAAGAAAGTAATGTATAGTATGAGTTTAGAAAAAAATGTACCTATGGAAGGAATTAAAAGAAGATAAAAAAGGCAATAAAAGACAGAAGAAAAAGGTCTGCAATTTTTTCATGAAGCAGGGGATTTTTTTGTGGATAATTTTATTAAACAAGTTACCAGTGAAAGAGAATATGAAATATAAGGTGATGTAGGCAAGAAAATGTGTTGCCTGTAATGAAGAATAAACTATAAAACATTGTTTTTGAATGAAAATAAATTAAGAATTTTGGGAAAAGTTTAAAAATGAATATAGATGCTAAGGGTTTAAATATATAAATATTTATAGTAGCCTTACCTTTGATCGCCATGTCTCCACAGTGGTATGAAGGGCATTCTATATTGCTCACCTCATAAGTAAGGGCATTGCCTCCAGAAAAAAAAGAAGTTATAACCTCCCTTTACTTTTCCCTCATCAGGCCAATAATTGAGTACAATGCCCTTTTTGTATGTACCTTTCCAAGCACCTGCAGCAATTGGAGAGACCACAAATGTTCCTCAAGGGAAACTTCAAGGTCTTCAGCATCTGTCCGATGTGATTCATCTGAAATCACTGTCACTTTATTCTGTTTCGTACAGACCACTCAGAAGCAATCTCTGCCTTGTGTATAAGGCAATCTCTGACCCTGTTTTACTGGAAATGCTGCATATTCACAAGTCAAATAGCACACGGGTGACTCACACTAAAGACCTTAACCTGGTATGTGACGTTAGTAGAACCTGCTGGAGGGACAGATTTGTCTCCCAGAGGTTACCACACCTGGGTCTATATTAGAACACTGAACTTTCAAAATTTCAAGTGTTCTAATATCGACCTGTTTTCAGCGAACTCTGGAATTATCGAAGAAACAGAAAACCAAATTTTTTTCCTAGGGAAGAATTTGGTTGTCCGTTTCTGTTGCTTCGGCATTTTTAGCACTGTGGTGAAAAGTTACAGGTCATGTTCAGGTAAGTGTGTGATTGTGTGGATGTGAGGGTTAGGGCAGGGTAGGTGAGTTAGGGTTAGGACACGGGTCAGGTAAGTGTGCGATTGTGTGAACGTGAGGGTTAGGGCAGGGTAGGTGAGTTAAAGTTAGGGCGCAGGTGAGGTGACTGTGTGATAGTGACAGACCTTAGGGTTAGGGTTTGGGTTAAGGTAAGTGGATAGTTAGTGGTGTATGTATAGTTTAGTGTAGGGTTAGGTGTAAGAGTTTAGGTGTATGTGTGTGGATTGTTGTTTGTTTGGTGTGCTTGTGTTGTGTGTATGTGTTTTGGAACAGTGAATTTTTTCCCCTAGGAAAAAAAATTGCTGTTCTGTATGTTTGATGTTTTAAATTTTCGATTAATAGGGTTCGATATTAGAACACTCGAAATTTTGAAAGTTGGGTGTTCTAATATAGACCCACCACACCTTTGGAATAGACACACATTTCATGTCAAACAGAACACCTCATTGACCATCTTCAAAAGCAATTTGGATGATTGGATGGGTAACCATAAATTCACCCAAGCGGTTCCACCTGTGTCTCTGTTGGACAGGGACAATAGCTGCTGATCGTTGAAACAAGGGTAGAACTAGGCTAGGTTTGTAAGGGCCCTAGGGCCATTACCCTAGTAACTTGCTATGATCCTATTAATATGATATTATATGGGAAGTATAATAAGATAAAGAAATGTGATAATGTACTGTTTATGACTATATGGGTGCTGTGAAAAAAAAATATTAGAATGTGTTATATAACAAGAAAATGGAAGAGGATGTTGTAGTAGCTGAAATAAGAAAATGATTATGGAAAAAACGGTGGGGATAGTAGGTAAATATAAAAGAGAAAAATGAAAGCAATAGAACTGTTTACTTAAGTTCTTTTGTGTTGATAATGTGTAAATAATTTTAAGCATGAATGTCAAAACCGAGTGTGTAAATAATTGATTTATTTTTTTATATGATATAAAATGAATGTAAATGCTAATAAAGCAGCCCTACTCTTTTTGGTAGGTGTTGTAAGATGTTTTGCATTTACCTGAGCTGCCATCAATTCAGGCAGATATAGATTTGGTTTAATATCTCATCTGAAGGAGGACACACTTATGAGTGTATTATCCCTTTAACTGCACTGCAGAGTAAATAAATCGGTGTGGTGTGGGAATTGAACCCACAGCCTTCTGTACCAAAGGCAAGTCTGCTGCTTGCTGCACAACTGACACTGCAATTCCCAGTTGTAACATATTGTGGCTAAAATGCCATGCTTTGAAGAAACTAATGTGGTGGGGGCCAAATTCAGCTTTCAGCTGTTCTAAAATTCATATGTTTATAATAGGACTCTTAGGTGCATTTTCTTGCTGAACATCCCATTGTCATGGCATACTTTTGTAATGAAGTCACAAAAGGACTCACATATCACATTTTATATATAGGAACTATATTAAGAGATGAAAATGCTTTCTCTGGCAATGTCTGCCATTTTGTATTACACTTGTTTGACAGTAGGGATGCTGTATTGAAATTTTGTTGAGTCTGAGAATGCAGAAATGGCTCAGAACACATCTTTATGTGGACAGTAAAATTCCCATTTATTTCACTATTCTTACTCATACTATATAGCCATAGTACCATGACTGCCCTCCTATCCTTTCTCAAAACCATAAATCAAGCTTGCAACTATGGTAAACTGATATCTTCCTTGTTCCTCGACCTATCCAAAGCTTTTGACACTGTCTCCCACCCTCTACACTTACCTCAGCTCTCATCTCTCAACCTCTCCCCCTCCACATTAGCCTGGTTCTCAAGCTACCTCTCAGAATGTCAACAAGCCGTTCAATGGAAATCCTCAACCTTCATCTTTCAACGTACCCCCACAGGGGTCCCACAGGGTTCTGTACTAGGGCCACTACTCTTCAATATATTTATTAACAAGTTTAACCTTGCCAACCTTGACTCATCAATAATCCAATATGCAGATGACTCAACTATTGTATGCTCTGCTTGCACCCCCTCCAACCTACTTCTAAAAACTCAGTCAGCCTTCTCTAAGACTGAATTCTGGATGAGAAATAACCATTTTGCCCTTAATGCTAATAAAACAAAACCAATGAACTTTTTCCCTCTAGAAAATCTCTAATAGACAAAAACTCTTTCTCAGTACTCAATAGCAATAGCATCCCAATTGAAATCATATCTAATACCAAACTCCTTGGCATAATCATTGACGAGCATCTAAAATTTGACACCCATATTCTATCCACCATTAAAAAAACTCACCAAAAACTAGGACTTCTATACAAGCACAACCGCTTCCTCTCCCCCGCCACCAGAAAAACCCTAGCATCTTCCTAACTTCTCCCCTCTCTAATGTATGGATCCCCCCTGTTAAACAATCTCCAACTTGGTCTACAATCCAAGCTTGAATCATGCTATAATAAAATAAGCAAATTTGGTACCAACTCAAAAAACTCCTCCCACCACTGCCATTCTCTCCATACTCTACAGTGGCTCAAACTCTCCAGTTACTTGACCTTGCTTAAACTCACTAATGCCCACAAGCTCATCCAGAAACTAACTAGATGCCCCTCTCTCTCTACCACACTAAGCCCCTACATCCCCAACCACTCACTCAGATCAGAAAACAACAACCTCCTACAGATCTACAAACCATCACAACCCCATGGCCACCTCCCACCTTCCTACTCCACTTCTAAACTATGGAACTCTCTCCCACCCACTCTTTGTAATACCCAGGGCCACACTAAATTCAAATCTCTCTTGTTCTCCTATCTTACTAGAAAATGGATATGCACACTCCACTCCCCAACTTAAATACCCCTCTAGCCATCAACCTCTCCACCCCCTCTGCAACAACTACTTCTATAATCACCCCTCCATACCCTAATGCAACAAGCCACCTATAATAAAAAAAAATATATTTTTTTTTTATTAACTCACGTTTCTGTATCAAAGATGTCATGTTATTGTAATCTATGCTGTATTTCTCTGTGAATTTATTGTATGTTGCCACATTATTGTATGTTTTCACATTAGTTTATTGTACACTGTCAATTTTTTGTATTTGTATCTTCAATTTCTCTGCACTGTCCATTGGAGCTTATCTCCTCAGGCCTCCACTGAAAATTGTCTTTCATGGCCCAGTGGACTTCCCTGGTTATAAAGCTGAAATCAATACATACATAAATAAATAGATTAATTAATTAATTAAATAAATATGTTCTTATTAAAATGCCATAAACAGAAACTTTTAAAGTTGTGGGGTAAAATGTAAATTTATTTTTCACTAAAACAATGTAATATCAACCTTGGATATTTTGCAGCTGAACATTTTGTTATTAGTGATGGAAGTTTTATAATATTTATTTATTTATTTATTTGCAGTTGGTTTACCAGGATAATCCATTGGGTCACAAAGAACCCGTTTTCAATGGAGTCCTGGGGAGAAAAGCTCCAAGCAGAAAATTACAGTGAAATATCTTGTTACAAATTGTTAAAGTTATAGTTACAAAAGACTAGTAAAAACAATTACAAGTACAACAGAATAGTGATTAATATTAATATAGTACAATCAAAAGAGAGAATAAAATTTACAATATGATAAGAGAGGTGACTTTACATATATGGTATGTTACACTAAGAGGTGCATGTTATGCAATCGGTATGTGGCTTAAACAAGTGAGATCAGGATGTATGAGATAGGAGGAGAAAAGAAGAGAGGAGATTATATGGGGTGATAGCAAGAGCATTCCCACTGGGAAAACAGATGTGAGTGAAGAGATTTTTTGAAAGAACAGATGTTTGAGGTGGTGCGGATGGGTGGTGGTAGGGAGTTCCAGAGACGAGCTAGACTATAGGATAGGATATTTTTTCCTGGGGGACGAGATGGTTTATACAGTTCTATTAGGTTTTGGTTGTTAGATCTAAGTAGTCTATCAGGGAGGTGCATTTTGAAGGTAGAGGAAAGGGAGGGACAGAGGGAAGGGCAGAAAATTAGCTTGTGGGCAACAGTAAGTTGAGTATAGGTAAGATGATTGGTGAGTTCCAACCATTTTAGTTTGTGGAGAGATGATAAATGGTGTGAAGTGGACTTATGGCCAGTAGCAAACTTGGCAATTTTGTTATAGCAAGAGGAGAGTTGTGATTTGAGTGAAGATTGTAGGTTAGTTAGGAGTGGGGCACCATAGAGGAGGGAGGGGATGAGAAATGTGGTGGACAGGGTGATTTTAGTGGAGGGTGTTAAATAGCGATTTTGTCGGTAGAGCATACCAAGTTTTTTATGGGTTTTTCTGATATTAAGTTGAAGATGGGAGCAGAATTTGAGCTGACTATCAATTTGGACACCTAATAATTTGGCCTCTGAAACGAGTTCGATGGGTGTATTACTATGACTAGTGATAGGGAATGTACTTATATTATAAGAGGTGGCTTTGGATGGAGTGAATAGCATTAGTTTGGTTTTAGATGCATTTAGTGCGAGGTGATTTTTTTCATCCATAGTTCGGTGGTTAAGAATGCATCTTGTGTGAGCTTTAGAAGGGTAGGTATAGAGGTAGCAAAACAGATAATAGTTGAATCATCGGCATATTGGATGATGTTAGTGAAGGGGATGGAGTTATGGAAGTCATTTATGAATATATTGAAAAGAAGGGGGCCTAGTATGGATCCTTGAGGGACTGCAGTTGGGGTATTACGGAATGGGGAGGTGGCTTT
This sequence comes from Protopterus annectens, assembly GCF_019279795.1. Classification (NCBI taxonomy): domain Eukaryota; kingdom Metazoa; phylum Chordata; order Ceratodontiformes; family Protopteridae; genus Protopterus; species Protopterus annectens. The sequence continues at coordinate 1,722,678,277 of NC_056725.1, forward strand.
TTTCCATTATACAGCTTGGCATCTATTAGATAAGTAGCTAGTGAACCATTTCAGAGAGGAAGGTGACAGGTTAAGCTTAGAGAGTTTAGTTAGGAGTAAATTGTGGGAGATAGTGTTGAAGGCCTTGGAGAGGTCTAGCAAAAGGGTTGAGACAATGTGGCCTGAATCTCGTGCTTTATTCACAGTTTCCAGGAAGGAGAGAAGGGCAGTCATAGCGCTGTGATTGGGTCTAAAGCCATGTTGTGTGGGAGTAAGTAGATTATTATCTATGAGATATGGTAAGAGTTGTAGGTGGATACACTTTTCCAGGAGGTTAGAGATGGGAGATAGGATGGCGATGGGACGGAAGTTAGTTATGTTATTATTGTTGCCACCTTTGTGCAAAGGTATGACATAAGCCTTTTTCCAGATTTGGGGTACTAAACTTTCTTGAATGGAGAAGTTGATTAGAATACTGATGGGGTAGGCAATGGCTTCTGCAGCTATAGCAAGATAGTATGAAGGAATGTTATCGGGGGCATGAGAGCATGGTTTCAGTTTCAGGAGGAGTTTTTTTATGGTGGATGTGGGTATAGGTTTGAGTGAGAATGGTGGAAGCTGTGAGGAGTGGGTATTGAGGGGTGGTGATGGAGGGGAAACAGGAGAGGAAGCAGAGATGGGGGGTACAGGAGGTATAGGATTGAAAGAGGATGATGGGGATAGTGTGGAATGTGTGGTGGTGTTAGAGGATGAGAATGATGAGGTTAGTTTGGATATGGAATCAATGAAAAAAGTATTGAACTGAGTAGCCAGATCTATGTCTGGAGCTTCAGAGTCTGGGCTAGGGTTGTCTGATTTGCTGGGGTTAAGGAGGGTGGAGATGCCTTTCCAAAACTTTTGGGGGGTTTGTTTTGTTATTGTTTTGGAGTATAGAAAAATAGTTATGTCGATCTATGATGATTAATTTTTTTTACTTTGTTCCTAAGCATTTTGAATTAATTATGAGTGAGGGGAGTCCTGAGTTTTTGGTAATATGCCCAAGCTTTATCTCTGAGGTGCATGGTTGCTAGTGTGTTTTTTGTTAGCCAAGGAGCAGTTTTGTTTTTTATTCTTTTTGTCCTTAAAGGAACATGGTGGTCTAGGAGGTTCAAGAAGGTTGTGTTGAAGTGGATGACTGCCTGTTCCAGTGGTAAAGTTTTTAAAGTACTCCAGTTTATTGCTTTTAGAGAGTTGGAGAAGGTAATGGGATTGAAAGTTTTTTGGTGGCGTATAGTAATATAAGTGTGTGTAAGATGCAATGGAGAGGGCAAACGACGTATGAATGTGGGTAAGTGATCACTAAGGGGAATCGGTAAAGGTGCCACTGTCTGACAAATAATGAGGGTGGGAGACTAAAATCCAGTCAAGGATACTACCATTATGGACTTGTTTTGAGGGCCTGGTTATGGAGTTGATCAGTTGTGAGAATATATAGAGGTTAATGTTAAGTGGGTTTGTGGGAGACTGTATAGAGGACCAGTTGATATTAGTGTCCCCCAGAATTATTGTTTCCATGCTAATGTTAATAGAAAGCCAGGAGAGGATGTCCTCAAGTGTAGAAGTATTGTCACCAGGAGGGATGTAAAGGGAGACTATACATATGTGTTTATGTTGGTTAACTTGAAGTAGGGCTAAAAGTAATTCAGCTTTATTAAACTGGGGTGTGGGTTTGTTATAAGGAGTAACTGATAAGGAGGATAAGTATAGGAGGGCTACTCCGCCTCCTTTTTTGTGGGTTCTATCTTTTCTAATGATTGAGTAGTTGGGTGGTATTATTTCAGTATCTTTTATATGGGGTTTCAACCAAGTTTCAGAGATAGACAGGATATCTAATAAACTTTAAAAGGAAGATAAAATATACTCATTTATATGTAAGTACTAAAGCATGCCTTCACTGTCACACTCTAATATTCTGTGCTATACTTAGCTTTAGTTGAACTTTTCCTCAGTATGCAGAATGCAGTAATGACCTAGAATACATTCTTTCTGAGTTTTTATTACATCAGAAGGAAAAATCCTATATATTTCAAAAGAAAAAAAATGTTTTTTCTTTTGTAACATACTATAACTAAGCTGCCATGATCTGAAACAGCTCAAGTGGTGGGATGCAATGTTTAGTCATGCTGCCCTAAAATCACTAACTATAGAACAGAAGCCTTGTGTATGTTTTGCAAGCAGCTGAACACCCTGCTGTTACTACTGAAAGTCTGATAATGAAATTTCAAAGGAAAACTAAAATGTGGCCGTTTATGTCCCGGTACTAAATGTATGGGCTATGCCTTCACTTTTTGTGCTGTACTTGGTTTGCACTTAACTTTTGTTAGTATGTAGAATTCAGTGATAGTCTAGAATACATACTTTCTGAAATGTTATTACACCAGAAGTAAAAATCCTACATATTTTACCAGAAAAAAAATTATTTTAACATACTGTGAATAAAATGCCAAGTTTTGAAACAACTAAAGTAGTGAGGTAATTCAGAGCTGTGGTATTCGAGCATTATTATGAATAGAACAGCAGTCTTAGGTGGATTTTACTCTTAATACCCATGCTTTGCTATTTAGACTGCGGTACTGCAGTAGCGTTGTCACCTCACAGTAAGATGTTGTCCTGTTCGATTCTCAGCTAGAGCGTCTTCTGTGTGGAGACATGCATGAATGGGCGTACCTTTGTTGAAAGTTGTGCATCAGGGCTGGCAACTCGGCATGTAAAAATCTACTGCCAATCATTAGCGGACCGGAGTTCCACTGTGGCGACCCCTACCCAGGAAAAGCTGAAAGACACAACAACAACAACTCATGCTTTGCTATTTGAGGCTTTGTAATGAAATCTTAAGATGGTGGCTGACAGATGGCTTTTATTTATAGGCACCTAATGAAGGGGTTTACATGCCTTCACTGTCTTGGTATGACATTTTGCATCATACTCTGTTTCTATTAAGGCTACTGTATTGAAATTCTATTCAGGATGAAGAATACAGTAATGATCTAGAATACAGAATTTCTGAATTGTTGTTATAATAGACCTAAAAATCATGTATATTTTTTCACAAGTAAAACATGCTTCATCTCTTACATCCATGGCTGAAAAACCACAGTTAGAAACAAGTAAAGTTGTAGGGTCAAATTAAACACTGAGCTGTGCTAAAATATTCATGGGTAGAAGAGCAGTTTTAAATGCACACAGCAAATGAATACCCTTGCTGTTAGTGCCGAAAAATGTCAAAATGAAACACAAAAGAAGACAAAGATAATTTTTATACATAAATTCCAAATGCAGGAATTAATATGCCTTCACTTATATTGACTGAAATTTTCTTTTATACTCAGATTCCCATTCAGGTGTATTTAATTATGTCACTATAAAGAACACAGTAATGGATTAGAAAGTACCTTTTCTAAGTTTGTTTTACATCAGAAGACATCTCTATACATTTTCTCAGAAATAATACCCTTTTTATATGTTACTTTTCAGGGCAAAACTGTCATAGGGTAATGCATCTGAGATGGGGAGGTGATCAAATTTGTATTTTGTCATTCGTGTACTCTAAAATCCTTAACTATATAATAGCAGTTTATTTATTTATGTATGTACGTATTTATTTATTTATTTATTCATTGTAACAGAATACATTTTTGTCATAGCATGAGAGTTTCATATTAGAAAATCAAATGGGGTTGAGATATGGTTTCTTATACATAGATAGCAATCAAAGAGAGTCATATGCCTAATCTATAATATATTGACATTTTGCCATACTCTGTTTCTGTTGTTAGCATTGTGCTGAGCGTCAGCTCAATATGATGATTGCAGTAACAGTGCAGACTGAAACTTTTCCATTTTTTTATTATCCTAGAAGCAAGTATTCAAAATATATATTTTTTCATTTGCAGCATGTGTTGCCCTTAGTTTGAAGGAGTTAAAGCCATACAATGAATTGGATACGTAGGTATGAAGGACCTGAGGCTCAGCACTCTGGAATATACAGAGAGAGACATGAACTATGTGTCCCAGGCACCTATGGGCCTAGCCTTGAGCAGCATTCTCCCTCCTCCAAGGATGATCCCATAATATGAGCAGAAGATAATTGATTTAATAATTGACTTAGTTATTGATGTCATTTGAACGGGGTATAATATTTGTCAGCAAGGGAGGATATGGTTAACAAACCGCACTGCTTCATCAAGGATGGTCTGCAACTGTCTCCCTTGAACTTTTGAATACAGGCTAAAACTTTGTCCACATAGCAAAACCCACCCAAGAAAATCTGAAGGTATTACTGCTCAATGCTTGAAGTCTTAACAGAAAACTCTACTCACTATAAGGTTTCCTCACACCAGTCATACTTCAAGACTGGTCAAGCAGTATGGCTCACTTGAATGTCTCCATGTTCAACTCAACACTAGCAAAGTCTCACCGTAAGCAACAGAGTCCCCTTTATGACTCAGAATACTCATAATGCACACCTAAACCTACTGGAGACAATCACCATCCACCCCAGCACTATAGTCCTGGGTGACTTCAACTACCTCACTATAGACAGGGAAACATACACATCTCCCTTTATGCTGGCCCAGAGATTCCTGGACTTTATCAACACAAATGTTACAGACCAGTTAGTCTATACACCCACCAGACAATGCAATATCCTTGACCCAATCCTAACAAGCTTGGGGGACTTTGTAGCCATCCATGTGTAACATCCTCCCTCATCAGTTCAGATCATAAAGCAGTCTCCTTTGAATTGAGCCCCATTTAACCCACAAATGTTTATGAATCATTTTAAGGTTAATCTCCTACTACTGAGTGACACCTTGGGAAAATTTGAAGCCCCCCCCCCAAACCACATGAATTTCACTGCCTATGCAGAATTTTTCACAAAAAGCCTATGCTATCATGTAAATAACTGCAATGAGGCAGTGGTATCTATCTGAAATTAGCACAGGACCACCTCAAAGTACAAGCCACCATGGTGGAGACCCAACATAAACAAACTATACTACAAAAGTAAGAAACGTATGGCAAAATCCATAAATGTCAATAGCCAGCAAGATGAGAAACCTCTCATCAAAATAAATAAGTAACTCAGGTATCTTATTAAGTCCACTAAAGCTTATCTGTGCTGAAGATAGCCTCATAGGCAAAAGACAGCCATAAGGCCTTCTTCCGCAATGTCCGTAGCCTCAAAGGTAATACTCAACAGTGTGCTGAAGTAATTATAAATGGAACAACATACATGGAACCAGAGGATTTAGATAATCTATAAGCTGATAAACTTAGCTCCAACTTTAACCTGGGTGTCCCCAGTCACGTCCAAGAAACAACCTCAATTAAAATGCCCCAAGCTATTACTAAAGAAGAGGGCCTCAATGTGCTCTCCAAGGCAAAAAATACTGCATCTATGGTTCCTGATAATATGCTAGGCTGCCTCCTAAATAATATGAAATCTTTTTGACTCTCTAAAATCACTGTTCATCCTTAGTCTCCAAAATGGTTTCATGCTCAGTGAATGGAGGAATGCAACAATTATTCATCCGCACAACAGCAGGCCATCTACTGACCCAAGCAAATACAGGCCTATAAGACTCAACAATCTAATTTACAAGGCATGGAAAGAATCAACATGGATATGAAAACATGACATAGAAGAATTTTCAGACACTGGATCCAACACAGTTTGGATTTGTCAAGAGCAAATTGTGCTTGCTCTACCTTGTGCACATTTAGGAGAGAGTGTCACCAAAGCCATGAACAAGGGCAAAATGGTACTATATTCAGCAATATTACCCACATCGGCATTGTCAACAAACTCATGGAACTAGGAGTAAACTCCAATGTCACCCATCGGATATCCAAATGGGTCAAGGATAGGACACAGGAGGTCAGGATAGGGGATGCTATCACCACAAAAGGACCACTCACCAGTAGAGTACTTCAAGGCTCAGTATTGGAACCACTCCTTTTTGACACTGATTTTTCAAAAGTCAAATCTAAAATTAAAGACCTGTGGTTTATCAAGTTTGCAGATGACTGCAAACTCAGTACAATTATTGAATCTTCTAAGGACACAAATATCCTCCAAGAAGGCTTGTCACAAACTAATAATTGGTGCAGAACCCATTATCTAAAACTGAATGCAAAAAAAAATGCATAAAAGTTTCCTTTGGTAAGGAGGCCACCCCCAAGATTTACCACATAGACACCACACTACTGAGAGTTGACTTAATGATTAGGGATACATGGACACATGTACAGTGACTTAACTGTTGACATTTGTTTCTCTACTGTTGTGAAGAAATCATTATATGTTGCACAGCTTATAAGCAAGAGTATGGTAAATAGATCCAGAAATGTTATTGTCTTCTATATATGGTTATCAGATCTTTCATTGAGTATAATGCTCCTTTGGTATGTACCTCACCAAGCACTTGCAACACTGTAATTCCCACAAAAGATCCTCAAAAAGAATACAAGGCATAAATCACATGGAATACAAAGAATATCTCAAATCCTTCTCCATATACTCAGTCTCCTACAGACTGCCGAGAGACAATCTATATTTGGCCTACAAGCCAGCATCTGATCCTATACTGATGGATCTTCAGCATCAGAAACACCTGATTGAGTCATTACTTGCAGTATAAAGGGAACAAGTTGGAGGTACAGTTAAATGTCTCAGAGTCTACCCCTGCTATTGAACAGTCTTCCCATCCATGTGACACAGAGTTTGCCCCTGACCATATTTAAATGCAACCCTAATCACTGGATGATAATCAAAAATTTAACCTGTAAGTGGCACCTATGGCCCTATAAGATAGAGGAAGCTTGCAAATGCTCTGCCACCCCAACATAACTATACGCCCATGGTTAACATATACTGTCATGCATAAGTGGGAATATGCCCAGCCCAAACTAATTGACCTTGGGTAATGTATCTATTCAGTCATAAGTTGGAAAATATAGCTGGGCATAAAAGGCCTCCTAGGGCCCTTAGTCTAGTAATTGTCTATAAAACCATGACCCTATGTACTATTGAGGTGTACTAAAATCCCTAAGGATAAAATACCATACTTTTGTGTATTTTATACACATCACTCTTTTGTTACTTCTTTTAAATTTCATAATGAATTCTCAAAGAAGAACTGAGAAGTAACATATTTGCAAAAGGGCACCAGATGCAGCTACTCATATGCCTTCTTTGTCACAGTCTGACATTGTTGCCTTATACTCAGTTTCCATTGGGGATGTTGTCCTAAACTTCCCTAACATTCTATAATAAATATAATACACTTTTTGTTTTATATCATTAGTAAAATACCCAGTATATTTATACACAAACACACACATGCACACACACACACACACACACACACACACACACACACACATGGGTATATATATATATATATATATATATATATATATATATATATATATATATATATATATATATATATATATAGGAGTGCTACAGAATCCCGAAAGCCCAAAATCTTGAATACTCAAAATCCTGAAAACTCAAAATCCTGAAAACACACAGGATACCAACACTTACTATATTCCAGCACAAGTACATACAGAAACATATTATCCTTCAGCTATATGCAGGGGGGCAAGCCTGCCTGCACCCCCCACAATCCCTGCTACTTAAATATATCAACTCCAAGATTGCACTTCACTAGACTAAGTGTATAATAAATGGAACGACATATATGGAACCAGAGGATATACACACACACATATATATGGATCCCCTTCATAATGTCAACTTACCATTTCATTGACATTCAAAACAGCAAGACAACATTGCATGTTTACAATTGCACACTCCTGGAACATTGTATTTCCTCTCTGGGAAAATAACCACTGGCCACCATGGTGAATTTTGCCCTTTCACCACTGTAGTGTAATATCAAAGTTGGTATATTTAGGCAGGGAGGTTGGGGCCTCACACCCCCACATGGGTAGTGTGGGGGTGAAGCCTCCCCACTTTAGTGGGTGTAATTTGTTTCCTTTTGTAATGTTATCATTGGTGTCCAAGTGATTACATTCCCAGAGAGGAAATACAATTTTCTGGGAGTTTGTGATTGTAAACATGTGACTTTGTCATCTTGCTGATAACTTTTAAAGCCAGGCATAGATCACCCCTCAGCAATGTATAGGAGACTGAGTAGAGGGAAAGGGCTTTAAGGTGCTCTGCATAAGGCAGGTTTGTTATGCCTTGTATTTTTGTAAGGAACCTTTGAGGTCACTCTAGTTGTTGCATATGCCTGGCCAGGTACATACCATAGGGAGTATTGTACTCTATAACTGGTCTGATAAGGGTGGAGTAATGTGGGATAATGACCTCTTTGGACCTAGATGCCATGCCCTTACATATAAGTTGCACAACATAAAAGGATCTCCTCATCACTGTGGTCATGTGGTGGTCAAAGGTAAGACTAATGTCTATGTGCATACCCAGATCCCTGACAATGGGTCAACTCTTAGGGGTGTATTATCAACATGGTAATAAGCTGGGATAGCTGATTTCTGAAAGGATTCAACTATGCATTTCTTAGAATTGAGTTTAAGACCATGGTTTTGGCACCATTTGTTAGTCAGAGATAGACCTTCTTGAAAAATGCTCATGTCTGCAGAGGAGTCGATGATAACCCCCAGTTTGCAATCATCTACAAACTTAGTCAGCCATAACCCTTCAGCATTTGCTTCCATTTCAGAGAAAAAGATGCCAAAAAGGAGAGGGCCAATTACCAAGCCCTGGGGATTTCCAATAGTGACTATCTTCTTGGTGTAGGTGGCCTCACCTATTTTGACTTGCTGGGTCTATCAGTGAGCCAGCTGGCTATCCAGCATGTGATAAAAGGGTTTATACCTAAATTAGTGAGTTTGTCTATAATGCCTGAGTGGGGTATTGTATCAAAAGCCTTTGCCAGGTCTAGGTAAGCTGTGTGCACAGTCTTACCTTCATCCAATGCTTTGGTGACACTCAAAAAAAATCCACCAGATTTAATAGGCATGACCTTCCTTTAACAAATCTGAACTGTGATGGGTCCAGCATTTGCAGGTTACCTATGCCCTCATTTATCATTTCCATGATGATTCCTTCCATGGCCTTACATATGAAGCTGGTAAGACTTATGGGCTGTAGTTACCCAGATCAGTGATTGGACCTCCTTTGTGCAGGGGAAAGACTGTAACCATCTTCCATTCCTTGAGCATAATGCATGACTGAAGACCCCAGTTGAAAAGTGGTTCAAGAGGACCAGAGAGCTCATGTTTCATGCTATTTATTAAACTTTCTGGGATGTTATCACAGCCCATCGATGAAGTGTTTTTGGCCTTGGAAAGTACATGTGCTATTTCCTTTGGACTATCAGGGAGGAGGAAGTGAAGGGAGAAATCTGAGCTGAACCTGTCAGTCAAAAGGTTGACAACGGCCTCCTTTTCAATGTGGGTGATGCCTTTTACAATAAGTTCTGTGTATTGTTGCGCATTTCCTCTGAGATTATGTACATAGCCATAGAAAGCTTTATGGTTGTCCTTTACCTGAGAAGCTATTTTTTCTTCAAATCTAGCCTTTGAGATATTAATTAACTCTCTTAGTGGTCTGTTTAGATTGTTCAGGGGGCTTTTTAGTATATATGGCTTTGTTCCTTCTACACCTGGCCAAGATTTTTTTTCTTTCGTTGCATAATCAATTGATATTGTGATTCCACCAGGGTGGTTTGTCTTTTGAGTTGAGTTTTTCTTATTCTTAATACAGTTGGGCACAGCTCACTCTATACAGCTATCAATATAGCTCCACAGAGATTTTGTAACTAGCTCAATGTATTCTATAGTATTTACTGGGTTTGAGGGTGCTTGTAATTTAGCCAAGGTGTTGCTTAGTAGAGAGATGTTAGCCTTGGAATAGTTCCTAAAGGTTTTTGGTTTCACTGGATCTCCAGATTTAATTTTTATTTCAAGTAATACTGCCTTATGGTCAGATCCAAAGAGCAAAGATATTACACTGGGTGAGGAACATTGCCCTCCCCCCAGTTCGTAAGCACAAGGTCAAGGATGTTTTAGCCCCTTGTAGGAGAATGGCCCAACTGTTCCAGGATGTTGGTATTAACAAAGTTTAGGAATTGTTGGGCTTGTGCATTAGAAGTGGTGTAGGATTCCCAGTCTATAGAGCGGTAGTTGATATCCCCCATGAATATTGTACTGGATTGAATGGTGAGGGACACTAGTACATTGAAATATGTAGTATGAGTTTCCTGTGACATGAATGGGGACCTACATGTTGCAAGGATATGGCACAACACCATGATTATGGTGAGTTGCACATGTATGAGTTCCAGTAGGCCATACACTTTAAATAGTCTGGATGTTAGATTGATCTTAATATAGACTGCCACTCCTCCACCAAATGGTAGGATGTACCTTCTGCTGTATCAAGTAATATTTGCGGTACACTGTTCTCTGTGGTCATTAATATCTTGGGTCAAGAGTGTGGAACAGCAAGTGAAGGGATGGCTGGAGCAGTATAGCTGGATGTCATTGCAATAGCTATCTGTCAAAATGCTCTCTTCTTTATGAGTTAGTTTTACCTTTTTTGCTGCCTTTACCTGATGTGCTCACATCATATAATATGGCCTTCTTTTAACCAATCTCCTAATGCCACTTATTTGTTATTGGAATGTATTTGCTATGAAACTATTTTCTATTTTCTTATTTTTCTGCTATTTTCTTATTTTTCTCTCTTATCGTATCCCTTGACTGCTGCTGGAGTATAAGCAGTTCACAGAAACTATCAACGACCTCAGCTGACTATGAAAGTTTCAGCCTGTAAGCTGAATCCATGTCAAACTCATTCAGTACTCCTTCTGAAATTTAACTCAACCAATAGATTTTTGTTAAGTAGATCTAATTTGTTTATATTTTCATCAATGTACACTTACTAAACAATTAAAATCATGTTAGTAGGCAAAATAACAAGAGTGGACATAAACAAAATAGTAATCTATACACACACAATAAAAACAAAGCTATTTATCCCAGGCGCATTTATACAGTTTTCTTAGAGATGGCTCACTGTGACATGTCCTGTTTAACCGAAGCCCATTCAGTTACACCTAGAAGACCAAATAAGCAACATATGACATTATTTATGCCACGAATTTTGCCATGACATGCACAAGGATTGTATCTTACTCCTTCTGATTAGATCTAACTCTGAGGTTATTAAAGGTCTGGGTAAGTTACATAAAATGGTAACAAGTTGCTGTTTATTAGTTTCCTGACTTCAGTCAAATAGGCTTTGATGTATTATAATGTGAGGAAGCAACAAGATGCCATTTTGATATGTATTTTATTATATCAAGGACTTAATATGTCTGTGTATGTCCATATCTCTAAACTAAAACAGTCTATCATTTATATTATGTGCTTTACTTTTTCTTACCTAACTAATTATTAAATTATTAAACTGTCTTGACAAATAATTCTGCTTTTTAACAATTTATCCCTCACTCCCATAAATACCTCCTAGAGTATACATTTTTATAAATGTATGTTTGCGGACTGATGCATGTTATTCTACTGTAAAATACTTTGATTGTAACTCATCTACTAACAAACTTACTAAGATGGAATTTAACCGTATTCAAGATGTACTACAGTACAATTACCTACTGAAAAAGTGAATGATTATGAGCGATCAAAAAACACTGATCTAAGAAGATCAAAGCTCCAAACAACAACAACAACAAAAAAAATAAATAAAAAATAAAATAAAATAAAATAAAACACTGCTTTATATAGTAGGATAAGCCCCCTTGCTCCCCCATCCCACTGCTAATTATATATACCAATGCTAAGGTCGCACAACAGTAGGGAAAAAGTAAATTTACTGTCCCTGCTGTACTTCAATCTTACATACAAGCTGCCAGCATTAACAAATGTCTGGCAAAGCAAGGTAAAAAAAATCACTCTTTCAAACTATCAGTATTATGAACTATGACCTACTCTACATTTACTAAATATACCAAAATATGCTAACTAAACAGTGGAAGAATTTATGCTATTATTCACCTGCAAACATTAACTTTTTGTATTCAGCATATGTTGCCCACAGTGAAACCCTCCACTTCTTTTCATAATCATTTTTATAATTCTCATTTCAGTATTTTGAAGTAATGCAACTTAATATTCAGCATTCTGAAACAGAAATAAATTGGACAACCTTGTAGCCACAACACGTGTAACTTAATGAGTCACGTGGAGTAGAGAGCTAAAGTCCTGAGTTTGTGCAGACTACCCATGTTCGACTAGAGCATGGGTGCTGGAGAGACCCACTGGGGAAGGTTGGGAGTGAGTAGCTGACACTAGTTCACCCATTCTGGAAAGTGGTAGGCAGCCTGAGTCACTGCAGTTTCAACATGAAGAGTCAGGTAATGTTCATGCTTCAAGTAGCATACTGTTTGGTTGGGAGGTTGTGCATGCACAGATTGGTTGGGAGGTTGTGCATGCACAGATTGGTTGGGAGGTTGTGCATGCACAGATCAGCTCATTCATCTTTCAAAGCTAGCTGCAGACGACTTTGCAAGGATGCCTTGGGGAAGATGATTTGAAGAATACCTACAATCCCACAGCAGTATGACAGTACACAAGCATCCATGATCTCCTCACCAGCACAGGATGTGGGTCAAGTAAAGAGCAGGGGAGGCTAAGGTGAATTCAGTAGATCAAATGAATGAGGACTGGAGCTTATGGAAGCTGATGGTCAAGTGTAGGCAGGAGGGAAACAACACATATAACTTAATGATCACATTCATTAAGGTTCATAGGTTCATAGGTTCATAGGTTCATACTAGGCTATCTGCTCGAGGGCATTTATAAGCCTAGCCCATAGTTTTGTGGCTTACGCCCCCCCCTTTAGTTTTAACTATTGCATAATACTATTCATTTATTTTGTATTTTATTTTTTAAACAATCATATCTCTATTGTTCATTTAGTAGAAAAAATAAATAAGTAAAAATGAATAATCTAGCTTGTCACCTAAATTTACATTTATTACAATCCATAAATCTCCAAGCAACTCTGAATCCCTAAATGTGTGTTTTAATGCCTCAGCAATGTTAAAGCATTTAAAGCAATGAGGAGAAGGTCTCAAACTAGCTTTATGCAATTTAAAATGAGTATTTTATGTGTTAGGATAAAATATTCTTTCTCAATGCATTAGAATGATGATACTTCATTGCAACCTCTGAGATTTTTCATCCAGTTTCTCCCATTTTCACTTAACTCAGAATGACACTACTTATTATGTAATTTCATTTCCTTAGTTGTCCAGGTTTGTAAAAACTTTGGAGTACTTGTCACCTTACCTACCTGCCAAACAACGTCTCTCAGATTTTCATTATGTAATGTGATTGATACAGCACTAGTCATCTTTAAGTTTGTCTGAAGCAAACTTGTAAGTGAGTCTTCTTTAACCTACCCTTAAACTATTAAGCTCTTTTGAACTTTAAAACCATTCACACCTCTCATGGTTATATCCTTTACCATTGTGCAACCTGGGAAGCAGGATGGATCCACCAACCTCTTATTTCAAAACAAGGGTTACACCATACCCCCATTATCCTAATTTCCTGTTTTCTTATACTATGTGAAATAAGAAAAGGCCATCAAACTAGTGCAGATAAATGAGGAATTGTTCTATCTTATAGACAGTAAATATCAGCTGATGAAATATGCATTGTAACCTGCGGCATGAGTTTGATTTTTCCAATATAATTCTCACATATGCAAAAAATAATGTACCATAAATACATATGTTCCCATTACCCATTTTGTCTGTTAAATATATGTTAGCCATATAATATTCCTGATATGTGAAGAGTTTTTTCTCCCTTTCTTTCTTGGAATAGTAATTACTCTCAAAATCATTCACTGGTCATTTTCCTGCAAAAGAAATTGTTGTAACATTTTTTTTAAATGTCATAAAACAGAGGGAATATTACTTGGAAATGGGAGGCAGTGGAGACTTGTGAGGTGGAAGCATCTGACATCATTACATTAATGCCACACTGATCTGAGAAGAATGTGTTGCTGCAGGTCTTTGTTGAGCAGCCATGATGGACATGTATTAGTGTCTGTATTACTATTACTAGTATTTTGTGTTGGCAGCTTGGAATTCTGAATGGTGGACTCTAGCAGGTTGATCCAATGAACTGCAAAAGAGGAACCTCCTGCGTCAGCATAATGAGAATAGTGGACAGACTCCATAGGGCCCAGATTGTGGACAAATTCTTAAAGATGATTAGGAAACATCAGGTTACTAGCTACACCAGTCACAGTATGAAATTCACTCATAAAACTCTGCTTCACAGAAAGGTTCTGATTAATTTGCTCACTGCATTCTTTTGAGAAAGCTCACAGACTGAATGAAATATATTTACTGAATGGTCTTCTTCATCTTTTCTGATAGTGTCTTTTTGCTAGTTTTCAAATGAAAGGTGGCATTTTAGCTGCATACTCTAATGGCTCTCTCTTTGTAACCTCGTATCATCTGCTTGATGCATAAAAAGATGGCAAGAAAGGGGGAGCCACGACGGACCCCGGGAACTACAGCCCCATTAGCCTGATGAGCCTGGTCTGCAAGGCCATGGAATGTATCATTGTGGAACTAATAAACAAAGACATTGGTAATCTCCAAACTGTGGATCCTACCCAGTTTGGATTTGTAAAAGGAAGATCATGTCTCCTAAACCTGATTGACTTATTTGAAGCAGTCACCAAAGCCATAGATGAGGTTAAAATGGTTCACACAGTTTATCTAGATCTCGCCAAGGCTTTCGACACCATCCCCCTCTCTGGAATTATAGATAAGCTCACTAAACTAGGTATAAATCCCTATGTCACAAGATGGGTTGCCAACTGGCTCACAGACAGAACCCACACTGTGAAAGTAGCGGATTCCAAATCCGACATCAGACCAGTGACAAGTGGAGTACCACAGGGTTCAGTCCTGGGTCCTCTCCTGTTTGGTATCTACTTCTCTGAAGTGCAGACCAACACAGAAGGTCTTTGGTAACAAAGTTTGCAGATGACTGCAAACTAGGAGCCATAATCAAAACTCCTAACGATGTGGACAAAAGACAAAAGGGCCTCACTGAGACAGATATCTGGTGTCAAAGCCATGGCCTGAAGCTCAATGCCAAAAAGTGTATTGTCATCCCCTTTGGTAAAAACTCTGTACCCATGAACTACCACATAGCTGGTAGTCTACTTAATGCTGAAAATGTGATAAGAGACCTTGGGACACAGGTGGACAGTAGTCTCTCCTTTAATAATCACATCACCACAGTGGTCAGGAAATCCTTCTACGTGGCTCATCTCATCACAAAATGATTCTTATCCAGAAAAAAAGAGGTCATTGTTCCCCTCTACTCATCACTCATTAGACCCATTATAGAGTACAACGCCCCTTTTGGTATGTACCTCACAAGACATCTACAACAACTGGAAAGACCACAGAAATACCTCACAAAGAGGATTACTGGCTCAAACAGATGCCCTGTGCAGACCATCTCAAAAAAACTACAGCTTTACTCCATTGCATATCGCCTACTCAGGGGCGATCTCTGCCTAACATATAAAGCTATGTCAAACCCAGAGCTGTTGGACATGCTCCACTTAAAGAAATCCCAATCCCTCTGAGCTACACGCTCTAGGGACCTAAACCTTGTCACCACAATAAACAGAACATGCTGGAGGGATAGATTCCTGTCCCAGAGACTTCCCATACTCTGGAACAGACTAGCTATCTATGTCAAACAGAGCTCCTCATTAGCACTCTTCAAGAAAAATCTTGATGATTGGATGGGAAATGGGAAATTCACCCCGGGGATCACCACTGTGGCTCTGTTCGACAGGGGCACAGGAAAATAATTTTCTTGGGTGGCGAAAGCCAGGGTACATTTTTTGGCTAGGCTTGTATGGGCCCTAGGGCCGATAGCCTAGTACCTACCTATGAACCTATGAACCTATGAATGATGGAAAGACCTGCTCATAAAAACTGAATTGCTACCTTCCATTAATGTTAGCCTACTTGAATTATTGATGAAGTTAGAAGCCCTTTACATGACTCTGGATTGATAAGTTGGCTATTAATTATAATTTTACATTTTGGCCTGGTAATGTAAAAAACAAGTTTTATTACTCCAATGACTAAGATGAATTTAGATATCACATGCAAAGACTAGGGAATGAGAAAATATACATATTGTGATAGTGACTCCCTCAGTTCTATATTTTCATGTAAAGGGATCAAAAATGCTGTTCACTTAACAGTTTTTCCTAAATTTTGTTGTGCACATAGTCTATTGCTGAACATATTTTGTGGCAGATGCAATCAAAAATGAAATGCAGTTTGAGTCGTGAATTATCTGCCCTAATTTCAATTATTATACTTTCCCCTTACTTTTGCCATCTCATAAAATTACTAGTCACTTTAGAAATAAAGTTTTAACACTTTTCAGCCATTAATAACTCTGTTATTTTAAGAAGGTTCCATTCTTATGTAGTACCAATTCTAATAGGAGTTGTGCTATTTTTAAACATTCACATCTCTGTATTTTTTAACTCATTATAGCTGAGTGCACCTCCAGGCATGTATGCAGTTACCTCCTACTGACATATCTAGGCGTCAAATACTGCTTGTTCATATTTGCATTAATAATTCCAAGACCATGCTACATACAAGACATCAGACAATTTCATTTTAAAGTATACATGATGACAAACACAATTCAATTGATATCTGACCTCATCTAATGCCTCTAAAGGGATACGGAATATTATTTGTATATTGTTTATTTGTATTGTAATCATGTTCATATTTCCCTAAATATCTCAACATTCACGTAACAGAGACAGAAAAGCGTAGCCTCAAATGAAAGCTCAGAGATGTATGAAGAAAATCCTGCTAACAGTGTGTCTTGCTTGAATTGTCACTGAGATATCATAAGCTATTTATACAACACTATAAAATTAATATTCACTGCCTTTAGTTTGGCTTTTAAAATCCAGTTTAATGCATCAGACTGAATGAACGCCACCGGTGTAAAGATTAATTATCATGAATAGTTTGCTATTTACAGTTTTCTATTAACACTTGTGGTTCCAGAGATATGAATATTTATTTGAACTGTAAGTTGATAACTTCATTTTTTAAGGCTCAAGCTACACCCAGTGGAAGTTAAAAGTACACACTCAAAAAAGAGCTGCATTGGAAGAAATAATCATATCTGTAGTGTTTAAAAAAATGAGCCGTAGCTGCAGCCAGCTAACAACTGCACCTAATCACTCTAGATTATTGACTTTGTGTCTTTATGAATACTGTTGAATTTCTTCTAGCATTTTAACATTCTGGTTTTGCGAATACTTTTTACTGGGGAATGTGGTGACTCAAGAACACTGTGCTGAATGAATGTGGTGATTCAGGACTATTAAGAATTAAAATATGCAATTTTCCAGGAGCTTTTGCTGTATTAGGAAGAATGATTTCTGACTTTCTCAGTACTCAAAGGCTTCAGGTTTGTTTGTTTGTCTTTTCGGCTTTTTCCAGTTAGGGGTCGCCACAATGGAACTGCAGTCTGCTAATGATTGGCAGTAGATTTTTTTATGGTGCTGAGTTGCCAGCCCGACACCCAACCTTCAGCGAAGGAACGCCCATTCATGCATGTCTTTCGGAGGCCACTTGACTGCGGGGAGGACATGCAGACTCCACACAGAAGGCACTCCAGCCGTGAATCGAACAGGAGAACCTCTTGCTGTGAGGCAACAATGCTACCTCTGTACCACCGCAGCTTCTACTCAAAGGCTTCAGGTAAGGTAACCAAAACATCTGAGCTTTTATGCCTGACAAAAAAAAAGAAACACAAAAATATATATCTGTCCTTAGTGTACCATGCTTGTTGAAGACAGTACACAGCTTTCATGTCAGAACATGACTCTAAATCTGCTTCAGCTTCAGACACGATGTTGGGTCAGTCTCAGACTGATAAGTTATGTGAGACGTTAACCATCTCTTAAGCTTCCCTCCCAAGCTTTAACCAGAGTAACTCATGACAGACAAAAATCTAGCCTTATCTGATTTATCTTGTCTTCATACATTGTTAGCTATTGTAGACAAAATTTCTCAGCAATTTAGAATATTTCAAAATGCAGCAAGTATCATGAATGTGTTGAATGTTAACAATAAGAAAATCCTGATATAAATTCAAGAGCTGATGCAGTTTAATAAAAATAATGAATGTTTGTAATCTCTAGACATGCTCATGCTGAGTTAGATGCCAAAGTAAAGTCTCCAGGAAAAGAATAACGTTCCTTGAGACGAATATAATATTCTGAAACTTAGATCCAGTTACTATCACCTAGGTTTTGTTAATGCTGCAGAACAATGGGACCAGGACCAATGACTATAAACTACCTTTAACAACTTAATTGAGTTCCTTCACCCTGATTCTACGGACGCCGACAATATGAAAACAGCTATTGGTGTTATTCACTGAGTTTTCAGGACTTCATTTAGAGATAACAGTGGCTCATTCGCTATTATTGTTACATTTTCCTTACCTACTGCTCAGACAAATTGTATAACTTTTCAGAAAAATCTTAGAACCGTGCTTCAGCAGCAAGAATTTCAGATATAGTGAGATCTTAATCTGAAAGTTACACAAATCTGCCAACAATGTGCACAGATTAGATATATGCTTTGGACTAAACACACAGTTTTGTTTCCTGCAGCTCTAATGGTGATTCATAAAGGTGTTATAGGTGCAAAGGTTTATACTATGCTAACATTCAAAAGCCACCAAAAAGCTTAGCTGTGGAATTCCTGGGTATTAATTGCATATTAGTTCACTCTACTAATAAGATTATTTCCACATACATCAGGTATGAATGCATGGTTTTAATTCCAACTGTAAGGTCTAGCTTTGAAAGTAGATACCATGTTAATTGGTTTTAAATGTAGAGGAATTTTAATACATAAACTGGGAATGTGTTAGGTTGTGAATCTGTCATGATGGCAGGTGGTGTTGATCTTAAGGTGGTGGTTGAGGTTTTTGTCATGAGTTTGGAATACACCATTGTTTCTGTGAAGGTGGAGAATGTTACAATATCTAGGGACTTTCAGCGCTAGAGTCATTATGCAGAAGTCACCCCTCAGGGGATTATAAGAGACAGAGCAGATGGATAGGACTTTTAGTTTTTTGTGGTAGCTTAGATCGTGCAGGCAAGAAAGCTTCTTGGTCAGAAATATGCGGTGTCTTTCAAGTTGGCCAATATACTTTGTGAAGCACATTCCAAATGTATCAGTGTGTTCAAGGATAAATCCAATAAGGGAATTGCATAGAGAGACTGGCTATCACACTGGCACAGTGATAAGCATGATTGACTCACACCAAGAAGTGTAATACTTCGGTTCTTGGATGGGGTGTCTAATGTGCAAAGTCTGCATGCCTTCCCTGGGTTCACATGGATTTCTCCAGATGTTCCAGTTTCCTCTCACATCACAAGATATGCTGAAAGTTTATTGGTAATTCTAAATTGTCATTAAGTGTATATGCAGTTTTTGTGTGATGCAGAATAAAGGCCTGGTATCTACTTCTGTTCACTACTTGGCTAGTAGACTCTATGGATGGTAGTAGCTGATCATGGTGTTACTAGAGAGGTTGGATGTAACACAGCAGCACTAGACAGATGGATGGATAGATGGATGGGTGGATGGATAGACGGGTGGATAACCAAGACTACATGGGACTCAGATGAGCTAGCCCTACAAATCAGCTGAGCAAGGCAGAAAGGCTTCTTAATCACAGCTGAAACATGGTGATCAAAAGAAAGATTGATTATAGAGGTACCCAGGTCCAGGGCAATTGTATGTATTTTTAAAGAGCTGCCAAAAGTGTGGTATGAGGAGAGGGAAATGTCTTTCCCAAATATAAATAAGTTGCATTTTTGGTATTTAAGGTGAGACTGTCACTGACACAGCAGGGGCTGGTGTAGTCCAGATCCTGCTAGAGCATTTGAGTCTTTAAGGGAGATTTGACAATTGCATCCAGCTTGCACTAATCAGGAAACTTAGTTAACCACAGTCTCCTGATACCTGGCTTCACGTCTGAATAGTAGTTTTCAAACAATAAGGGGCCCAGGACAGACCCCTTTGGATCCCAACTGGTGATACTCCTCTGCTAGAGAAGGTCCTCTTATATTAAATGTGTAGGTTCTGTCAGAGAACCAATTGATTATACAGTGAACTATGTACAGGTTTATATTAAGTCTAGAGAGTTTATATGTGATACCAGCCTGTGGGATGGCGTCAATGGCCTTGGTGAGGTCAAGATAAGCAGTGTGCACTTTTAACACCTCATCTAGGGCTTCCGGAACCACAGACCTCCATTTAAAAAGCAAAGGTATAACTGTAGGCATTAAAAATGCTAGCAAGAAAAGCATAAAATTGAGCAGAATAAAATGATGGCCAGCAGTTATAAAAATAAAATGTCTTTAATGGAATCCAAATGTAAGCACTTTCGCAGTTACAAAGACTGCTTCTTCAGATGATACTATTAGTCAAAAACCTTCATCCCTTAAATACAGTACTTAACATTCAAATTAACTACCTTCCTGATTGCTTGTTATACATTTAACAAAACACCATCATTGCTACTGCAAAAGCACCTAGTACTAAAGGCATATACTGTATAATAAAATATGTACCTGCAATCACATTACCTATTTATTATATGCATCTATGCAGTGTGTAAATTGCATATAAACAACTTATAAAAAATAAAAAAATAAATTTGTAAAAAAAATATGTTACCCTGCTACCCCACCAGTATACACACATTGTTTAACATCCTATTAAAACTATGTTATCTACACAAAGGTCTAGCTTTCAATATGAGTTTGATGGGAACTTTGTCATTCAAACCACTACCACTATCAGCTCTTAATTTAATAATCCAGTGAGTTTAATTCTTGTTTCTGTGTTGTTTTTAACATCTCCACATCTCCCATCCAGTCTAGTTTTTTCCATGACATGTTTTTTGAATGACATGTTTAGCTAAGGCATTAGTGGTGGTTCTGGTATTAATATTGTATATATGTTCCCTTATCCTATCAAGTAGTCTCTGATCAGTTTTGCCACATAGAATGAGACACCGCTTATGCAGTGGGCTAAATAGACCACATTTGTAGTGTCACAAGTGGCTGCAACATTAAATGTGAATGTCCTATCAAAATCTGGATGATAGAACTGTCCTGTTGATTTTATGTATTCACAAAAGCTACACCTACTGCAGGGACTAGTACCCATTCCAAACTCAGTATTTCACTGAGTATTCATACCCACTGAATAACATAACCTTAATTTCAAGGATTTCATATTTATATATGTAAAACTCGGATTATTACCAACGATACCTAGTATCTTTTCGTCAGCTGCTAGAATAGGCCAAAACTTTATATATATATATATATATATATATATATATATATATATATATATATATATATATATATATTAGTGGCTGTTCTAACATTACTTGAGAAATAAACAGGTAATCTCACTATGTTGTACTTATTATTACCCCACATCTGAGGTTCCTTCTCTTCAGTTACATCAGAGAAATAGGGATGTGCCTTCTCTGTTCTTTCTTCCTTGACCTCACCTAACTTTGTGTGCGCTATATCACCTACTTAAAAATCTATTCTCCAGTTCTTCTATTTCTGTAACAAAAACCTCATCCTTTTTACATAACCTGGAAATTCTCATAGCTTGTCCACTTACTATATTATCAAATACATGTGAGAGATGTATGCTACTTCGATGTAGTAGATTATTTTTGTGACAAGTTTTCTTATGCACTTTGGTGCTAACATCCCCTGTTCGAGGCTTGGACACACATGTCCAAATAGGATATCTGCTCATATGAATATCCCATGGTAAAATTCAAAAAGGATGTAACAGAATTAATATAAAAATTAAAAGCCTCCCACTCTTCTTCTGTGCCTCCCCATATTAAAAAAAGGTGATCTACACACCGTCAGTAGAAGTGTACTTGATCCCTGTATGGTCCCTCCATTATGGCCTCTTGCTCCCAAGTGGCTATCACCAGGTTGGCGTAGCTATTTGCACAAGATGTGCCCATAGCTATGCCATCCACTTGTAAATAGATGTCCTTTTCAAACATAAATACATAAATACATTGTTTTCCAAAACTGTTTCCTTAAGGAGACATAAGTGTATGTACTTGGCATCATACTTACTATGCTTAACCAAATATTGTTTTAGCATAATTATTCTACTTTCATTAGGTATTTTTGTAAATAATGACTGAACATTTAGCATTACTAAAATTAGGTCAACCATACTGGCTTGGTCCCTGAAGAAAGTATATAAATCTCTCAGAAAATGTTTTGAGTCACATAAGATTACAGAACTACATTCTAATAAAAGTTTAAACTTTTTGTCTAAGAAAATGGAAATTGACTCTGTGCACCAATTTCTCACCAAAACTATCGGTCTTAAAGTATTGCAGAAGATGCAGTGGTGCAGCGGTACCATTGTCGCAACATAGCAAGAGGTTCTCTGGTTCAATTCTTGGCTGTGGTGCCTTCTGTTCGGAGTCGGCATGTCCTCCCTGTGTTCATGTGGGTTTCTGCCAGGTGCTCCAGTTTCCTCCCACGTTACAAAGACATGTGTCTCGAGCATTTCTCTCCGGGCCTCAGCTGTAAATTGGCTTCATTCCAAGTTGGACTTTCCTGGTAAATAAATGTTAAATAAAAAATTGGCTGCAAAGGAGGGTTAGTGGTGGTTTATGTATTTTGGGTATACTCTATATAATTGGAATAAGAGGTTCCTCTATTTTGAAATACTTATACAGGGAATACTCAATACCTCTAGATGGTAAACTGTCTTCTAGTACGTTATTCACCCTATTTGTTATACTGTCCACTTCCCTATGTGTAATCAGCTTATAAGCTTCATCCTCCATCAACATTCTTCTCATACTGGTAACATAATGTTGGTAATCAATTACTACTACAGGACCAGCCTTATCTGTTGGGCGTATAACAATGGTATTATCTATTTGTAAATCAACAAGTGCCTTACATTCTAACTTAGTCAGATTGTTATATGTCATATGTACATTCCTTGCATTACAGTTTTTATACAACTCTTCTATACACAGCTTTTTCAAAAACTTCCAGCAGTGGATGATTTGCTAGAACATAAGGGCTAGGTTTGCTAAACTGAAAATGACATTTCTTCAGATTTAGTATTTGCAAAATTCAGCTTTAACATTACATTCCTTATAAAACACTTTAAGTCCAAAATAAAGTCTGTTACCATTGCTTTCTGAGAAGGAATGAAAGAAACGCCCTTTTCAAGCACTGCTTTTTCACTCTCAGTTAACATTCTGTTCCAAATCAACGATTGTCCTTGACTGTCCACATTTTCTTTATAGTTGGTGTGTGCTGTTGGTCGATTTCCTGTTTTCTCTTGACCCTTGTTCTGCTCCGACTCCTGGGGCGATGAAACATGCTCCTCATTTTCTTGGGCATAGGCAGGGGGAATGGATGAAAAACAGGTTGTTGTTTACCATCATTCATGGTTTTGGAGCTCCCCCTATTGGTGGTAGCTTCAATTGCAGTCATCAGCTGCATATGTTCACTGAGTTCAGCCTGCTACGTTTTATTTTTATAACTGCTGGTCATCGTTTTATTCTGCTCCATTTTATGCTTTTCTTGGTTGCTCTATGGAGCAGGCTATTTATCTGGTGTATCTTTGTGCTATTGTGCTGTGGATTAAAAATGCTAGACTGAAGAAGTTTCCTACTGAGTTTTAATATTTGCAATTTACATTTTATTTCTGTGTATGTAAGCCATATATGTTATCTGACTAAGTTTCTTCTTACAGGTACTAATTGACCTGTAGCAGTCTTGGTTCAGGTCTCGGTCTCACTAAGTTAAAGAATTTAATAATATAGTTTTACTATTATTATTATTTCCTAGATTTCCTGCCTGTATTCAAATAACATTTTAGTAGATAGTAGGGTAAAGGGCACCCCACCACTGGCAGGCAGTAGAACCAGGAAAGATGTTGCAGGCAGTTTGTCAGAATGTGTATTAATTGATGGCTGGTAATGACACTTTAACATTTCATTTAGTCAATATCAATGGCATTAGTAATGCATTTAAAAGCCCAAACTTTTTAAAGTATATAGTACAATCACAATTTGACATATGCTGCCTCCAGGAACTTCGTATACTGCAGGATGATTCTGTTAAGTGGATTAAAAAGGCTACAAAAAGAATTTCATTTTGCTGTGATAAATTATCAGATAAGAAAGACAAAGGAGTGTCTATCTGAACTTTATTAGATTACAGGTTATTAGGAATAAAAAGAAGCTGATTAGGTCGCAATATGGTCCTTTTGTCAGTATGAAGCTTTCCTGGCAGACATTCAACTTGCTATTGATGCTTTACATCTTTATTAGGGAATTTTAACACAGTAAGTGCTTATAAATTAAATAAGTCCAGTGCTCATGCGTCTTCATTATATAAAGAACATACTAATCAGTTAAAAGCTTTTATGGACTTTAATGATTTTCATGATGTGTAGAGACAGGTAAATGAAAATGTATATTAACCTTATAACCAAACCTTTCACCAGAAACTACTTTTTTGCTAAATTCATATAACATGACCTATCACATATATATTTAAATATGTAGTAATCTTTGCTCAGATCATTCCTCAATGAAAGTAACACTTCAAATTAGATATGTTGTCATTGTTAATAGAATCACAAAAACTAAGTATTTTCAGAAAAAAAATAAATTCATATAGCAAATTTTGCATACATATCTTATTATTATTATTATTAAAATCAATGAGGAAACTTCTTGTCAAGTGAAACAGGAAGCATTTGAGAGTTACATACTGATACAGATAAATGCACTTCTCTTAATATACAAAAATTAAAAGCAGAAGCTTTGATTTTAGAATTACAGTTAGAGAGTTTGGAACGCTTTTGAGAGGTTAATTTAGTGCAATACTATCAGAAATGGTAAAAACAGCTGATAGAATCTGTACACTGGATATGAAAGTAAGGATGCAAAGATCCAAGAAGTAGTCTTATTTTAGGTCAGCTAGTATAAATCAATTACTGCTAAAAATCTGAATAAAATGCTACACAAAGTTTATATTTCAAAACAAATTAATTATTCAATTCTAAATAATATTTTCCCATTCTGAAAGTGACTGGTTAGTATTTTAGGCACATGTGTAATCAGAATGGTTATCACCAAGTATATTTGGCAGAGTACTTACAAAATACCAATGTAAAAATTACTCACTTGGCTTTACTAATTTTGGGTTAGAGGATATTAAGAATGTAATTCTAAGTCTTAAATGTAAGAAAGCTCTTGGAACTGATAATATACTCCCTGAATTTGTAAAGTATTTCCACATACACTGACCAACATATACTGAAATTCAGTTTTCTTCACACTGTTTTACATTGGGTTCAAGTTCCATGGGTCTATATCATATGAGTGAATCGCACAAATTGCAAACCCTCATAATAGTGAATGTACCGGACCTCAAAGTGCTTTTCCTGAGATTGCAGTTCAGTGAAGAATGGGATATTTGCCCTTTCCTCACTGTAGTGCAATTTCGGAGTTGGAATATATACTTAGAGGGGGCGCATGGGGGGCACAGCCCCCCACAATAGGAAGTTCAAGGTCTGGTATGTTTTATATTATGAGCATTTGCGTGTGATTTGCTCATATGATATAAACGTTCCACATCAAAATTTAGCAAAAATTATTCTCATTTCCAAAGATTCATCTAAAACCTTATCTCTTGATACTTATTGGTTTATATGTTTGATTTCCGTAGATTATAAAATG
Organism: Protopterus annectens; assembly: GCF_019279795.1. NCBI lineage: Eukaryota > Metazoa > Chordata > Ceratodontiformes > Protopteridae > Protopterus > Protopterus annectens. The sequence continues at coordinate 1,722,704,272 of NC_056725.1, forward strand.
ATAGCAAGTATAGTTAAGTCTGATAAAATATGTAAAGCGTTCTGACTAGTCTTACAGTTTCAATATCTTTTTCTCTCAGGTAGACACTTACCACATCTGAATCAATGATTCATTTAGTAATTATTCCTGTTCTGTCTCAACAGATAAAATCAAGGCATCCATTGCTTTAGTAATTTCAGGCATATAAAGTTTTTTACCTTGTTAATACTGAGTTGTGTTTTGCATTTTAGAAGAAAGATTCTACATCTTGCCATCTGGTTAATATAGTCCATGCATTTTTTAAGAAAACAGGTCATTTGTTTGCATTAATGGTCAAGAAACTAATCTATTTCATCAGGTTAATCGTGGTGAGCAGGCATGCTATTTTTCATCAGGTTAATCGTGGTGAGCAGGCATGCTATTTTCCCTCTACTACTAAGGTATTACTGATTATGGTAGTAGAAAATGAAAGTAAATTTATTGATTTAAGAATATGAAAGCAACAAATCTTTATATTTGTGGGGACATCTTTCTGACAATTTATGGTCTGCAGTATGTCACTAAACTATTTAACTTACACATGACTTTCAATGTATTCTATAGTATGCAGTTATTAGCACCAAATCAAAGATTTTGTTATTATGTGATAACAAAGCCATTCTATGTCAAACTGTAATATAAATTAAGATTAACCAATTGGTGTGAAGGTGAGCAGCAGACCTTTTTTAATTCTAGAGATTAATTCAAATTAAATACTGTAATATTAAAAAAAATAACTGAGGAAAATATTCCCTAGTAGGTAAGGTATATATTATTAAAATGTTATTCTTACCAAAGTGGTTTAATGCATATCAGATGAGACTATTCCATTGTATTTCAGATTTTTTAATAAGATACACGCAATTTGAAATATTTTTTTTTTATGTAGGGGTGGAGCCATGGTCAACTCTGATACAAGAAAGAAGACATTTGTGACTAAAGTTGCCAGATCCAAAACTATTTACCATGTTACAGTTGAGTAATATATAGTAATTCCATATTTTGTTGAATTTTAAAAATGGGAAACTGATCTCTTGGATAAGTTTGAGTTACATTATAATCCATTTATTGTCAATAGCATATTTAATCACAAACTAAAACAGTGAATTCATTTAATAAATATGATGAGAAATATATTTTCTTTAAGGCAATGTTTAGACTTTGGCCTAGTTTTGTGATTCCAATTACCTTACATAATTCTAAAGTTGCTGACCTTTTATTTCAAGATATGATAGACTCAGATAATTCACTTAGTAAATTAAAATACCAATTCAATTGGACAACTAAAGGAGTGAGAGGGAAAGTGAAAGAGCTCAGGTATATCAATATTACCTTTTTTTCTTTAAAGTTATCATATTCACCTATTTTAATGCTTATCTTAAATTAGGAAAACAGAACATGGTATCATGTGTGATATTTATTGATTACACTGAATATGAATGAGGAGAAATCTAGCCTCATTCTGAACTGGGAAAATAATATAATATAATATAATATAATATAATATAATATAATATAATATAATATAATAAAATAATATAGGGTGTAAATATAGAATTAAAAGATGGCAAGTTATTGGTCAAACATTTTTTGGCAAACCTCTCCCAGGACCAAATATATACCAGCTAACATTACTGCTGGAGTATATTTGTGTCCCCTAAAATGTTTCAATATTAAAAAGGATCTGTCACTCAAATGATGTTATGGATATGGACAAAAAGTCTCATGGAGCCACAGTGGGTGACAATGTCCTTTAACTAAAATATGGTAGACTCAGAGTATAACAGACCAGATTTTAGGAAACAATAAGACATTTTCTAAGAAATGGATAATACTTAATTTCCATCTGGATTTCTTCTTGAACAACAAAGGAATATTTGTATAACTTATATGACAATAAAATACCTTATTTTGAATTAGTGGAATTGACCAATTGAAGTATTTATTTTCATTCAGTAGTGGGCAGAATTTATTTCCATAACTGGCCTAGAGGAAATTTTTTCCTTTTTGTTTTCTCCATCCTGATGTCTATTTGAGCCAGTGTAGGTAGTGGTGTGTAATTATTTGTGGGTGGGGCTGGGTGGCTGACTGAGTTAAATTTATAGTGACTTTTCAAATAAACATGTCAGGTTTGATTTAATTAAGAATTCCTGAGAACCAGTATAGACTCTAGAACAGAGACACCCTGTTATATAAGCAACTTCGAGATGATTTGATAATTTTAACTGTGGGTGATTTCAATTTTAAAGAAATACAGGGTAGAAGTTATGCTGGAACTTGTATTTAAGGTAATGGCATTTCTCACTATTTGATATCTGTAGAACATAAAATGTACAGCGATGGGACTGGCTAATATTCTGAGAATTTATGAAAATGCAATAAGGATTATAACTGAAAAAAGATGGAATAAAACATAATGCATGCAATTATGCTTAGAGAATTCTGGGAAATATATACATCTTTGTTATGCACTGGATGCCTCTAAGAGTCACAGATATACCCACCTGGTTATATTTTTGTTTCTATGTCTGTAAACTAATAAGGACAGAGTACATTTCCAGCTCTTGTTGTTGTATTTAGTAATCCATACTCATAGGAATTTGTTTGAATTAGGTTTCCATTCAATGCCTATGTCTATGGTATGGGTTTTGTCCTGTACAAATTTACTTTTATTGTAGACAAGTTATGAATATTAGTTTTAAAATTTGCAAGTATAAGACTATACCTTTCATTATCCAAAGTGACATAAGTACTAAATGAGGTTTTGTTTAGCATTTGTTTTGTAGACATCAACACTAATATCCATAAAGTGTGGCTGACCAACATCACTGATGGGCACTGTTAGCTGTTGTTCCACTGATATTAAACAGCTAAAAAAGGGCCAGAATATGCAAACACCTTGTGTACTGAAAAAGATCTCAACCTAAAATGCAAAAAAGTATAGTAAAGTACAGTTGAGCAAAAAAATAAATAAATAAAAGAAAAAAATGGTTCTCACATCATGTGTTTTAAGTGGTTATCTTATTCAGATACGGTCATAAAAAACCTGAGCACTTCTGTGGGCAACTCTCTCTTAATTCAACTATCATGTTTTCACCATGGTCAGGAAATCCTTCTGAGTGTCCCAGTTAGGTAAGTTCCAAGAAAATATATTCAAGATTTAAAGAAGTCATCTTATTACTTTATTCCTTCCTTATCAGAACCATCATTGAATACGATGAAACCTTTGGTATGTACAATCCCAAGCATATCACTCAAATGGAAAGGCTTCAATGATTGTTTTTTTTTTAAACAACAAAATAAAGCTCTTAAATCCTTCAACTATCATGACAGATTAGCACAATTCTCTTTATATGCAGTAGCATATATCCTGTGTCTTATTTTCAAGCCATAAAAGACCTATTCCTATTTGACCTCAAATTTCTTTGCAAAACCAATGGCTCTCATCATAGGGAACTAAATTAAGAACAACAAATAAACAAGGCTCGATGGGGTGTTAGGTTCCTAACTAAATGCATGCCCAAGCTATGGAATACCACTTTGTCTACCTTAAAGGCTAGTCTTGATGATTGAATGGATAGACATAATTTACACTAGAGTCGTAATGTATGACCCTGAATAATTTGGGAGATGGGCACTCCAAAATGCAGTAATGTGGACCCCAAAGACAAGATTTAAAGGAATTACGAGGCAAAAATTATCAGAAAGTTAGGATGCAGGAACAGATAAAGAGCAACCAGAGAAGGAAGGTAGAAGTAAAACATCTAAAATTATCATTCATTTAGGAAGTTTAGATCATTGCAACTGACCTTTCCTACAGCTGCTGTTATGAAATAGTCAGGCATGAACTATGCAGTCATCAAATAGACAAGGTAAATAAATAACAACAGGTCTCCAAGATAGCCGTAACTACCTGCAACAAAGTCAAAGGACAGAGGTTAGGCACAAAGGAAGAAAGGCTGATGAGATGCACCTGATTACTCATCATTATTATCCCAGCTAAGTAGTGTTAACTGGCTTTGTACTGACAAATGCATTATTAGCAAAACAGTTCACCGAAAGTGAGAAAATCTGTGTGTTTTACTGAGTTGCACATATCTCTGGTTTGTAAAATGTGGAGCTGATTATTTAAAATAAAGCGTATGTTGGAAGTTTCAGTATATTTCTTTTCAAAAAACTTACAGGATAAAAACTATGAGCTACTAAAGGCCTTCATCTTGTCCTTCTGTGTTTGGGTCTCTCAGTTTCCATTTTAAAACTTTGTGACTAAGCATGTCACTTAACCAAGCAGTGCTCCCAAGTCGCCCCCTAAAAGAGACACTTGTCCAGTAGGCTTAACTAGTTAACAAATAAATAAAATATTTACTTCTATATTTACTTACATATATGGATGCACCCTATATGCAAAACAAATATTACTCATGTTACAAGGTAGTGAAAGAAAAATGGCAAAAAGATGCAGGGTCCTGAGCCAAATTGATGGGATCTACACACTATCAACCCTGGGAAAAAGAAGCTGAAAAGCTGATGTTGATAACCCAGAAAATAGTAGATAAGTGTTAAGTGCTACAGGTTGTAGATTTGTATGGGGGACATACACAAGTCTTCCTGCAGCAGCAACATAACTAATAGCATAGTCGTCAACCGTTATTTATTTATTTATTGCATTTCTTATTGTCTGTTGATGAAGTAGTATACAATGAATCAAGGCCACTCCCGTGAGTAATAGTACAGCCTTTATTAATAAAAGATACATTAGACTGGGATATTGAGGAAGTTACATTAATCTTAGAGAAGACGATGCTACTGTTGTCATTCCTGACAAAAACTCAAAGTCTAATTTAAGAAGTACACAATAGAGAACAGTGGGTGTGGTGGTATGGATCGTGTGGCTTTATTGCAAATTCTATACCACTGAGAAGTTTATTTTCTCAACTTAATGCACAGGTAATTTATAGAAGAGAGGTGTACTGAGAAGATTTAGAGAGAAGAGCATTTCTTACCAATGCTATTATTTGCTGTATCTCAGGGCATTGATGATAGTCGTGCAGAAGATGATTTGCAGAATTTGCAATGAGACTAGAGAAGACCTGACTATTAAGAGCTGAATGGAGAATGAGGACAGTGTTAGTACTTTTTGGAGGTGATACTATGAGAATAGAGGCAGATACTGAAAAGAGACTATATAGCAAGGGAGTAGAAAGGAGTCTGAATAAACTTACTAGAATTAATCCAACATTTGTCAGGGTGAGATAAAGCCACAATCACTTTGCTTCAGTGCAGAATGCAATTAGATAGTAGTATATGGGCTTAGGAAAGGAAAGCCTTGCCCAACATTTCAGATGAAATAATTTGCTGAGACAGTCAATGGAATTTTCAGCCCATAGCATCACAATGGTTGCATTGTCAGTGGCTCAGCAGACTGCATATCTGCCTTTGATTGTGAGAAGATCAGAAGGTTGTGGGTTGTATTCCTATATCAGGTATGTGAATTCCTGTAGCAATGCTGGCTTTGTAATGCAGAATTGGGGGAAGGGGCTGAAATCCTTAAGTAAATTCCTTAAGATGTGATGTTATAGCGGGGTTTCATCTGCCTCAGTTTTGTGGCAGCCAGTTTGTGACAGTCTTTTGCTAATTTGTTCTCTGTCCCTGTGCAAATGATGATAGCTATGATCCAAAGCACCCTGCATCATATGTAGTACTGAGCTGATGTTTGATGTACAGTGTGACTAGACCGTGCACTGATCAGCATGTCCTGCTGGTAAAACTGCATATATCATGTTTAGTGGGCAACTACACTGCAACTTTATGATAGTCATAGCTTATAGTTGTCACACAGATATCACTACTTTGTCAATGCTGCAGTGTGTTGCACTCATCACTGCCTATATGTGTGTGTGTGTGTGGGGGGGGGTTGTCCAGCATGTGTGCTATCTTGCTTTACCTCCTTCTCCTTGCCTCTCCTCCCCCCTGCTGTTATTGCTGCTGCCTTGGTGTCTGGAACAGGTAATAACAGATCTGTCACAAGGCTGACCAGTCTGTTTCCACATGATTGTGTTGTAGAACATGGCACAGACAACAACCAGCTTTATAGTAATGTCAGGAGGACATTGCAGTGCTTGAAATGTTGTGTCAAGCAGTGAAGGTGCACATTCAAAATGTCAGAGACACACTGAATGACATTCTGACTCTCAGCATGGATGGTATGATATGTTTCTGCCAAAGGTTCAAGATTCTGTATGGAAGCCATAAACCATGTCTCCAAGGGTATCAGCATCACTTGAAAAATACACCAAATTTTTGTTGGAGTGGTAGTGGCTACCTGCTCAGTTTTTGTATCAATTAACACATATTTTGCACAATGAACCCTCACTTAACAACTAAACATTCTTGTAGGAATATACCTCATAGGAAGCACCATTGCAGGTGAGGTGTGTGCCAAATATGGGAATCATATAGACTGTCAGGGTTCTGTGTATAAACACTGGAGACTATTCTCACTGCTTTGCAAACTACCAGGCAGCCTTTCCTGTTCAAAACATCTGTAAGTGAGGGTTTTGTGGAGCTGTTATTGATATGTGCAATCTATTCAATCTGGTACCTCAGAAGAAAGCCATGCCACCATTCATAGTGGTGGCTTTCTCCTCCACTGTGCTATGGAATCAAATATGCTCTTCCATATGCAGAGCCATAATGTTAACAACCTTGTTAAGCACTTTAAATGTCTTGAATTCATAGTCATTGTGACAATGTGAGGTATTGCCATCTGTGCCAGGGAGAATAGGACAGTGCATGTGTAACATATGCCAGCATAGTTGGCTGCAGTTTTGTAGATAATTTTGTGTCATTTGGCTGTCACACTGACTTGTACAAATGCTTGCGTTGAAGGTGTGTCAACAGTGTTGTGATAACTGATTAAATGTTTGTGTTTTGACAGGGAGTTCTGGAAAGGAAGAATGGAGGTTTTTGAAGTTGCTCTATAGATTTCAGATGCTGCAGCAGATCTTAGTTTAGCTCTGAGTGTGCATTGTGATAGAGTCAGGTGATCAAATGTGATGTCATTCTATAACCATCACCAAGAGAATGGAACTCACACAGCAGCTTGTTTTGTTTTGTTTCTTTGGAACCTGATATAAAAATCTATGACAGTTATCACAGTCAGTTGAGGTTTTAGTTAGAAGCTCATCACCTTGCCTTGTGGAAGTAAGCATCACAGCATCTAATCTTGCCTTGTTGCAATAATTAAGTTAGCTAGGGAACAGTTATTCTTCATACAGTCAGGAAATACAGTGAAGTTAGTTAAGTAGTGTTTTCCTGCATCTGTTTGAATCTCTACAAGTGTGTTATTATTTTTTCTCCTGTGATTGAAACTCTGATGTTTATTGCACTTAGATATTTAGTATTCTCATATTTTCTATTTTATTGTTTGTTCTTAAATATTTTTGTACCTTTCATTGTGGCTGGACTTTTAGAGAATATTTTTAACATCTTGAGAGTACCGGTGCTTATTTTAGTGATGGTATGGCCACTCCGAAAAGCCTGGCTGCTATGGTTACACTATACCATTTATGTTAGTGTTAATTTTACTTGGTATAATTGGATATCCTTGTAAGAGCCTGACAGTGGTTGACTGGTGGCAGCAAGATTACCTTATAGTCTGGGAAAAAGGGGTATAGCTAGTAAATCTGTACCAGCCTTTCCCAGAAGTGTGTACGTATGAAAATCATATTGCCAGGTGTGGGTGTGTCAGCTACTTGGAACCGGGACCCAGTGCTTCAAAGAGAGTCTTGTTTGGGATCTGGAGAGACAGACAGTGCAGTCCCAAGTCCGGAGCAGGTTCCTATGTGCTCTTGGGGGAAATTATGCTTGATGCAGAGAGCTGCATTTGAAATACTGTGTAAATCCATTCCTGTTCTTAGTGACCATCTCTCACCAGTGTCAATGGTGAGGATTGAGGCTCCTTGATTATTGGCCCAGGCTAGAGAGTCTGTCACAGTCATATAATGGGAAATGTCATCTAAAGGAACTAAAGAGCAATGTACATTCCCAAATTATCATAGTTCATTTGAACTACATGCTGTCTTTTTCATATTCACTCCATGTAACCAAACCCATACAGAAGTTAAGGTACAGAAGAAGCAAATAATGAATTCAAATACAAGTCATGACTCTTTCACCCAAGGGAAACTTATTCTTGCCAGACATGATACCATAACATGTATTATTCAGTGCATTGAAATCAACCGGTGAATATTAAACTTAATGGATCTTCTTCATGACATAAATTCAAATAAAACTGAAACAAAAAATGGCAATTATATGAGGCTGAATGACCAAAACTTTGAACAACCATAAATGGTCAGTCCAAAAACAGCAGCAAGGGCCATAATAACATAGTTAAGCCACATTACAATGTCACAGGGGTAACCTCTGCACTTCACGTATGGAGTTATTCTCATATTACTCCACACTACTAAAAACTCTGATTCAGAGATCATACATCATCCAAGGAAGAAGTGAGTTTTCTATTATTTTTTCTCTGAGGCTCCTACCACCACATTAAAATATGGCAGGGAAAATAGCCTAAATGCTGTTCTACTGACATCACTTTAGTCTTGCTCATATTACTTTCCTGCATCAGGCCATTCAGGAGTTCTATGCTTTGAGATTGTGTGTTTTTCTAAAACAGAATTTGTTATTATATGGCCAGCAATTTGGTGTTTCAGTAATGCCTGCTTTAGTATATCAGAGCAAAGTCAAAGTTATTGGATCTCATTAAACTAACATTTTATGCCAATAGTGCATACTAACACAGGCAACTTGAAATGATGTAGCAATGTATGTTCTTTATTAAAAAGACAAATAATTAAATAAATATAGTTCATTATACCTGGATAAGAACTACATTTGTACATCTTTATCCTAACCAAGTCAGATGCAGTTTATCCCAGTTTTTCATCCACATTTAACATTTTACACTTTAAAGTTAATTTAAAAAATATAAAATAGAAACATTTTTGGGCATCTAATAAAGCCCTCTGAAGATTATGTGGCATGTTGTACCATATAGGTTTATAAAGTCAACATCATCCACATGTTTTCTTTAATTACACTCTCATTTTTTTTAAATGTACAAGGGGCTGAGACTAGAGAACATATTCCTAATAAAGAAGTACTCTACAAGCAACTAACTTGATTAGATACTCCAGTTTAATCAACCTACGTACAGAGGTTTGTTTTCATTTAGGGAACTCTGGATTAAAAAAAATCTCTTAATTTTTACTCTGTAATAATCAAATGCATAACTTATGCAAGTATAATTTGATGTGTTGTTATGGTCCAGGTCCAGCGGCGGTTATTAAATGTAATACCCCTGGATCTTGTTTTGTTTTGCTCAAATACATTTGTTTGAGACAGGTATCTTGGCATCGCTGTTCTTCAGAAAGATGTCACTTACCCTGAGGTTCACAGCCAGAATTTTAGAGCTGAAGGAATATTCAAGACAAAGCTCATAAAATGTCTCTGCAACTGTAATATTATTGTATGCTAATAATATTAAGCTGTCATGAGCATTTCATTTCATCCCATCTGAAAAAATAATTGGCAGCTATTTTGGGATCTCTTTAATAAAGAAGTGTCCTTATTTGGCTGGATGCATGAATGATAAAGCAAATTACATCTACTGGAAAATCTAAGCTGTCATGCCATCTTTATAAATGTATCAGGAGTTTGAATGGACGTAATTCTGAAAATACTTTCAGAAGCAGTTCATTCAATGTTGCAGTAAATATTATATATTAAGTGCTGTAAACCAGAATACAGTGAAATGATCCACAGGGTATACAGTCAATGTCAGTTTTATCTTCAAGTCTTGACTTCAAACTGAAGGAGTTTTGAAATGGCAGTCTTCATACTACTTAATGCAAGGGCAAAAAAAAATCCTTTAACTAGACTGAAATGACCTTATCTGCAAAGGTTGATGGATGCCATGGGTCAGATATTTGCTTTCATCTTTATCCTTAGCAAATGGATGCAAATAAGTTGGTATGTTTGCTGCATGTAGGTGAATAAAGCAAATCTTATCTGAATCCTGTATGATTAATGCTACAGTCCCAATGGTCTTGTTTAGAGAAGAATAAACTGCTTAGTTTTCTGAAAAGGTCAATCTGTTGGGATTTTTTTAATAGACTGCACTAACAGTAGTATTGTCAGAATGTATCAAAGCTCTGAAAAGCACTTTATTTGAAAGTTACAGATTGACCTTAAGGCAACAATTTAAGTCACAAGTGCTTTATTACAAGAGACATGTCATTGTCATATTCCATACATTTTGTACCTATGCTGCAAAGAGCCACAATGATGATTTCTTATTATTATTTCAGTTGGTAGAAGTATAGTGTAGCATTCTCACAGTCTGAATTTAAACAGCTATAATAATCCGGAACTATGCAGTTCATGTCTACATACGCAGTTATTAGAAGAAGACCAGTCTGCTTTTCTTTCAATTGCTTTAGTGAAGACAGGCACTTAGGATTTATTAGAAACTTTTTTTATACATGACTGTGTTGCATAAGAAAAACAATATATGACTACAATGTATACAAGTGGTAAAATCAAGTAGAAACTGCCTTTTGTTAACACAGAAACTGCTATGAAGTTAAATGATATGTAACAGACAATATGCTTAAAATGCCTTCATTAATTGTGTTATTCACTCACCAAAATGTCTTAATGAGACACCATTGAAGACATAAGAGCTTTACCCATTTTATTACATCACATGAGAACATCATAATGATTTTTTTTCCCAGATTCAATAATCTGGAACAGATTATTGAAGATGCTCATGCTAGACTTAATCTTATTTTGCCAAATTTATACCGGTGTCCCATCTGCATCTTGTTTTGGTGTGAATTGATTTTTCTGGGTTGGGATAGAAGGGGATAAAGTAGGCTATATTGATATTCTTAGCAGGTAGAACATTTCATAAGGTAGATGTAAAGATGAAGAAATGCTGTCCAGCACTGCTTCTGTTCAGATTACACTCTTTGCTTGCAGGGATGGACTCCAGCTCACCCACAGGCCTGAATAAAATGGTGTTGCAGAATGAAATCATGACCATTAACCCCTTTCTTTCCCATTTTCTCTATGGGGTCGGAGTGTCATGTTAACTGGCACAGTCTCTCCAAGTTCAGTACCACACCCCTCCCTTCTTCAACACTCATGCCTGACTGTCACAGATCTTCTCTCACATAATCCATCCACCTCTTTGCTGGATGCCTTTGTTTCCTCTCACATTCTTCCAAGTCTGTCCCAAATCTTCTTTACCAGATTGTCTTCTGCTTTATTGCACATGTCCAAACCACAATAATCTGCTCTCTTTGACGTTCTCTGCAACTGGAGCTACTTGAGCATTTGCTCTGAAGTCCTCATTTCTATGCCTGTCTCACAGTGTGCATCCTACCACCCATCTCAGACACTTCACCTCCTTTGGTTCAAGTTATACAACTTCTCTGCCTTTATTGCCTATGTTTCTGTACCATATCTTAGTACTGGTCACTGTGCTAGTTGTTGTCTGGGGTCTATATTAGAATGCCGAAATCTCACTTATGTGAATACTAAAAGGCCGACACATACACAGCAAACCGCAAGAACATGAACATCCTTAAGCATGAAATTCAAAATATCGAATTGCCATAGTTGGCCGACTCCACCGCCTGCTACGTACTACCTACCCAAACAAAACAAATATAAATGTATTACTATATATGCACTTACCTTAACCCGCACCCTAACCCCAAGGTCAGTAACTATTGCAGATTTACGTTAGGGAGCTATACCAGATAAGGGAATCTCCTACTGACATTTTACCTCACTAAACATAGTGTGGACAACTATAGCGATTCGGTATTTTGAATTTCGCGCTTAAGGACATTCAGTGTTCATGTGTTTCGCTGTTTATGTGTCGGCCTTTCAGGATTCTCGTAAGTGAGGTTTTGTCATTCTAATATAGACCTGTTGTGTTCCAGTTGGCTACAGCCCCTCTGATTCTAGCGTTGACCTCCTCATTCAGACTTCTCATCTCGTCAACCACCCCACTAAAATAATTAAAGCTATTAACTTGTTCCACTATTTTCTTTTCTATTTCATTTCTCAGTGTCTTTGGATTTCCCCATTTGCTCCATTTACAGCTGTTTTGTGGACACTCAGTTTCATCTCATGAGCCTTTTTTGCATTCTATTCCACTATAATTTACCAAAGTTCTTGTTCTGAAGGGTGAGATAACCAGCCCATTCCAATCCATCATGATTGTATCAGTCTGCGTTGGCATGGTCTAGCTTAAATTTATAAAGTCACACACTGCAGGTATTTTCCCAAACAAAAACTATCATTCCCAGTGCTGGCAATATGCTACACCTGCTATACGGTGGCTGATATATGTGAGTTAATGCGACAACATTCCCGTACAACACGTCTTAATGACAAGGAAGTGCAGGCTGGTATGTTGATAGTTATGATGGTTATGGAGAAATGGATGGGATCTCTACTGCATTTGATTTTTTATTTGGTTGCCCTGATGGCCACTTTGAAGAATAAGTCAAACACATTCTTAGTACACCATATGGTTGTTTGTATCACCTGATATGAAAACAGCAAACTGCCTTGTATATGAAAATGCCATGCATTTGTTAGTTATATGGGGAGCATGACTGGGAGCATATGCATAGAACAACCCACTGATACAGATAGTTTGACAACATCTAGATTTTAAGGTCATTTGGTCCATCAAACTTTTTGTATGGAAGCTGCATAAATCAATGCATCTATATTATCACACCTAACCAGGTATAAAAATCCATTATTATGATTTCATCAGTTTAAATGCCTTCATGCCCAGGACAATGACAGTTTGGGTAATTTTAGTTGTTACTCTAGTCTTAATAAAACCAAAGTATGCCTACCATAGCATCTCCTTCTACTTCTCTTCCCCATCAGGAAACTGGTAAACTATATGTGCTAAGTCAACTCAACAGACTAGCCCATGAAGTCATTCTAATGGTCAGGCTGCTCTACAAGATTTGTGATATTCAGCAAAATTACAGGCTGCGTTAGAAATAGGATGGGGGCTACATGGAAGTGTATGGAGTTTGGCATTACCATGAGAAATCAGTCTGTTTCCAGAGTAGATCACATTAAACTTCAAGGGAAAATATTTGGTGCCTATCATAGTGCACCAATAATCATAATGAACATGTAGCTTATATTCAACAATACTATGCTACGAATTGCAGTGATTTAGATGCTGCAGTCATAAAGTATAACCCTACCAAAATCAAATTAGAAAATGTTTTTTTTATTTCACTATGGAGAACATTTGGGGAATATCTGAATTTGCTAAACACATCTCTTGCAACTGATTTTGAAACATTATATAAACATGGTCAGATTTTTGTTTGGCCTAGAACATATAACAATCCAAGTAACAATCCAGGTAACAATGAAGGTATTCCTTCCACTAACAATGTGGAATCGGTAAATGTAATAAAGAATCATTTACCTAACACTCCTGTACCGGGAACATTGTCTTCATCTACATCCAGAACATTTGATAATAGAGAAATCTTACCAGTAGGACAGACTGGTGACATCCACAATACTGAGTTTATGGGTACAGACACCCCTCCACCTAACCAGTTGGCTTTACTGGATAAGAATGCTGCTTCTATACTTGGAGCTATTCCCAAGGCTCCCATTAATGATAGCAATCGTTTTTTTACCTTATCCGGTCAAGCAGAATTTCCAGAACAGAGGGCGATCCAACAGCAGAGGCCCACGGAAAAGGAAACCATCAGGAGAGAGGTTTGGACAGACAAGGAGAGCAAGGCATTGACTGACCTGGTATATAATGTATCTGATTTTGACCTGGATGACATTGAAATTAGTATATTGAGCAAAGGTCTGAATTTTATTCCAGCCTGCACTGGCATATTGAGCGAGACGCTTATTGATTTGAGACTGTTTTGTCGTAGACTTTCATTGAAATTGCTATTTAAAGATCAACAAAGAAGCAATATATATGACACTTCAAGTTTTCAGTTTAAACATAAGAGTACTTTTATACCTAACATGCCAAGTCATGTAGAGTGCTTTCTGAAAGCCTGTGAAAATGATTTTTATAAGCTCTTTTCTTCTAAGGTAAATAAGTCCACATACTATAACCTAACATCACTTGAAAATAAGGCGTTAAATGATCTTAAACACAGGAAAGATATAATTGTGAAGCCAGCTGATAAAGGCGGTGGGGTGGTGGTGATGAATACCCTTGAGTATACAGCGACCATGCTATCTATGCTCTCTGACATTAATACTTATAGAGAAATATACACACAGGATATTGATCGTATAATACATAATGTACATGATATCTTATATGATTTGGTCATGTGTAGACAGATAAGCAAGGAAACCTATGAGTTCTTCTATGTTGAGAATCCAACTCTACCAATTATCAAGGGATTGCCAGATACATAAAAACATCACCCCAATACCAATGAGACCAATTGTATCAGGTGAAGGCTGGGCTACTTATAATATCTCTGCCTTCATTGAACATTTACTGAGACCTATTGTTGAATTGTTTCCTTCCATACTTAGGGATACGTACCAATTGTTAGACTGTATAGGGAATATAACACTTGATGTTGATCAACATGACTATCTATTTGTCACTTTAGATGTTAAAAACCTGTTTACCTGTATACCCAATGAAGCAGGGATACGATCTATTCATGAGATACTCACCAAAGAATCAACCTATAGTAATGATAGAAATTTACTGATTTGTCAACTTCTAGATTTGGTATTGAGTAATAACATCTTTACATTTAAAGAAAAAAGTTATTTACAGAAATGGGGTGTTGCCATGGGCACACCCTGTGCAAACTCCTACGCAAATCTAGTGGTTCTTGATTGGGAGTTAGATCATGTATTCACTCATATCATGTTCAACCGAGTGAAAATGTACAAACGTTTTGTAGATGACATCATAATTATTTGGGAAGGTACACAAACAGATTTTAAGTCATTTTGGTCAGATGTAGAATCTACCACTACATACCTTACATTTACACAGGAATATTCAACTTCATCTATTCCGTTTTTAGATGTGACACTTAACATAAATAAAAATGGACAAATCACATCAACCCTATACAGGAAACCAGTTTGGAGGAATTCGATACTTAAATATGAAAGCATGCATCCCAGACATGTCTTTTTTGGCATTGTTAAAAGTCAGTTTATTAGACTGAAAAGGTTATGTAAAGATCAATCTTTATTACATATAGAAGCTGACTTGATGGAATCTCTATTTAGAAATAGAGGTTATAAAGCTAGTATGGTAAAGGACATTAGGAACATGGTCCTGGATTCTGAAACCAATGCAACCACATATACTCGACATTATGTGAATAGGACACCTCTCAAGTTACAACCATCTGATTCACTCAGGTATGTTATTAAATACACAAGTGATGTGAAATCGATCCAAGAGGTAGTCACACGCAACTGGAACATGTTAGCTCTAGATATTACAACTAGACAGATCATAGGTGATAGACCACGGTTTCTATACAGAAACTGTAACAATTTGAAAATGATCTTATGTAAAGATCCATTACCTGGTGCCCAGAACATCAATTGTAATAACATGAACTTGGGAACGTATCCGTGTAAAAACTGTAACAGATGCAAGTATATCACCTCCGTCCAGGACTATTCACATCCCAGTATGAACTATAAGTTTTCGCCTAAATTTCACGCTACCTGTGAAACGAAAAATGTTATATACCTTGCTCACTGTTTAAGTTGTACAGCTTTTTATATAGGTCTCACTAAAAGAAAACTTAGTGATAGAATATACAATCACCTATATGATATCAGGAAGGGCAATGATAATAATGCCCTGGCCAAGCACTTGATAGAGCATCCAACACATCTGTCCTTTCAGTTTCGAGTATTGGAGATAGTGGCGTTGAATCATAGAGGTGGAGATTTAGCGAATAGGTTAGCCAAGGCTGAACTGAATTGGATTCTAAGAATGGGGGCACATCTATATCCAGGCCTAAATAACTTCATTTCTATTAAGCCTATATTATAGATCTACTCAGCCATAAGCATTTTATATCTATGTCTGATGCCAAGGGCCATAATGTATTTGAGGCAATAGTTGTTGAAACACAACAACTTTTGGACCACTTAGTATATTTAAATGCCATTATTAGTACAACCTCCTTTTTTTATATGGTCATTGTTACATTGAATGAAGACATGTCAATACACAGATCTTTGTTGAGTTGTTTTCGTTTATAAATATATTTTTCCACATGACAACGCTAGTTATGTTTGAAACTTTTTAATGGTTTTAGGTTTATTGTCACCAATTATATATACATCAACATTGGAAATCCAAGAATGATGTGTACACACATATGCCTCCCCTATTCATTGTTGATACATATTCACATATTTTATTTGTGAGATGTATTGGTCTGATATGATTAATGTTAATTATAGTTGGGCTCATGTGTATATAATTATTTAAGTTTTTTTATTGACATGCCTTGTATATAAGCTAGATATCATGTTAGAATTTTCATTGTTAATGCCTACTTTATTCACTTTTATTAGCACCCTTGTGCTATTATTGTTTTTATTAGTATAGGTTCATATAAATATGGGTTTTATTATGCGATATTTCAACAAACCTTAGTTATGAACCTAGTCCTTGTCATTAGGGACTATATATATAGGTTTTTAGTCACATATCAGGTTGCTATATGTTATATTTACTACAATTGTCCATACATAGAGCAATCAACATACTCTATTGACAAGCATATTATAGTTATAAATATACAATAAGAATTTTTCGTTCAACGAAATTCATTCCGATGCTCTAGATACTAGTTATCTGTATATGTTTATTTTATTTTGAGATGGCACAGCACACACTTTTTAGACACAATCAATGTGACAGACAACTGGTTTTAAGTCGGTAAATTTGTCTATATGTTCTGTTTCACAACTAGAAACTGCCTGGGTAATGCGGGATGTAAATCGCCGCATTTCAGGCATTTTTCATAATAATATATGTCTAAATAGAATAGCAACAAGTGTTTGAATGACACCGTTATGTTGGACGTGCTACATTGATTTAGCGACTTGTCATACGCACGCTGCTCTACGCAATGACGTGATTCGGCATCAAGGATTAATGACTATAAGACCTTACCTCAATTCCACATGCTTTAGCAAGGAATTTAGTCTTTACCATTTCATGCTTCTGAAATGTCCAATAAATTATCAGTGCCAGGACAAAGTAAGTTAAAAAGCATCAGTTGCTGTGGTTATATGTTAGATGAGTACTCGCAAGTTATGGCAATGCTAACAATACTGATTGTTTGCTGTTATTTATGCCGGACTTAGGCACTTATTTACGATAACACAACTTGCAAAGTTGCAAAGTTACAACAGAAGGGATTATTTTTATTTATACAGAGATTATTTTATAACTGAGCATTGGTATAGTGTATGTTTTAAGTTGGCATGATCGCAGGCTTTAGATAAACACTACAGAAATGTGCGGCTTTAAACTGTTGAATTGTTCAAGGTCACGAATTTATTGCTATTGATCTTTTACATGGTCCATTTATGTGCATTTGGCTGTCGCTTATGACGGATTTTACAAACTAATGACTCTTTTGTTTTCAGTGATTAGTGGCAATGTTTTAACAGTATTATGATGAAGGCTAAGCTTCACAAAACAATGTTTGTATTTATTCTAAGCTACTAGTATGTCATGCTTATACCCAGGATGGTGTTGATAAAGTGATAGCAACAGTTGTCAGGGCTCTAAAATTTGGATAGCAAATTGTTTAATTGTCTGGTTGATTGAATGATTGTTTTGATAATTAGTCTATCTTTCCCGCCTCATTTGATTTAAAAGTGGGAGAGTTTTTACATGTTTTTATGTCTGAGGAAGCGTAGGTGATCCTACGCGAAAGCGCTTACCCTGTTGTTCCATGGATTAAATTTATCATCTTTCTACTTTGGAGACATTGTGAGTGATTTATTTGGACTGTCTTTTACTTGCTGAACACTGTTCGTGGTTAGACTACCGTTTATTGTTGCTGCATAAGTACAAAAAAGCTAAAACATGAATTCAGAGATAAGCTAAGTTTGTATAAATGACAGCCATATAAAATCAAAGAAATCATTTTTTTGCTGGTAGACAAGGCCTTCTGAATCCCTCAGTTGAGAGGGTTTGCCACCACTCCCCTTACTTTATTATTCTCATTCTAAGGTTGCTCAGCTCACAGAAGGAGAAATATATTGCACTCTTGCAGTCAGCTAAACTGTAAATAATTAAGTCCCACATAGAGCTCTACAATGTGTAGCATGCAAAACATGTAAAGTACTGTCGTGAGCAGTTCACCTACATCTTACTGAGGAATAATTCCCCATGGACCAGTTTGGCCAATTCCTCACAGAGGTATTTCTAAGATTCAGTGTGTGTGGTTATCCCAAAAATGTCAGAGTTACACATATTCTATCTGTGGCAGCCTTAAGCTGTTGATGTGATGGGGTAGGTATCTAAGACAGGTATTATAGTATGTACTGGTGGTTACAGTCTTCCACAGGGCTTCATACATGTTAGTTTTAATTGATAACAGGGATTATTTATTAATATCTTCATACACTCCAAAAGAATCAGAAAAAAAGAAGCTCAGATATATATGCCCACATACTACCATTAAGTGCTTTAGTTTTCAATGAGTGGAAACACTATCAATACTACATTCCTGGTCTTAAGTGTCACAGGTCAAAAGCATTCCTAGTGTGAGCTTGTTGCAACACAATGGACAAATCCAGGCATGGTAAACAAAACAACAATTTTCTGATGAGACACACCATATTATTAGAGCAGTTCAAGTGCCTTTCTACATGTGGGATGCAAAGCTTGGGATGTACTACTGGCTCTGCAGAGACACCAGCTCCTGAGTGATCTGATGTCTTTTGCTTGTCAGCTTGTTGAATGCACAGTGGTGCTCTGTTGTGAAACCTTAACACCTCTCTGAGGGCTGTGTAGTGCTACTGTAGGTAGGTGGTACACTGGGAAAATGACTGGCATACTGAGCTGACACGGAAAGTTCCAGGAGGCCTTTTGTGAATCAGTAATCTGTCAGCACAACAGCAGGGAGTCTGAATAATACCTGTTGTAAAACAACACAAAATAAAATGCCTGTGGATAGGTGAATAACTAGAGAACACTGGAAAATATGAAGGTCTCTCCAAACACCATTATACTGGGTGACTTCAACTACCCAAACATAGACTGGGAGCATTACTCTAGCTCCAACACCCTAGCCAAAAGGTTCCTAGAATTTATAAACTCAAATGCTATGGAACAACTTGTTACCACTCCCACAAGAGGGGAAAGCATACTGGACCTGATCATCACCAACATGGGGACTCTATGCTCCAGACCAGAAGTGTATCCCTCACTGGTAAGATCAGACCATAAACTAATCTCACTGGATATTCACATCCTGACCCCAGCCACTGCCCAGAAAACCACAGTGAAAAACTTCTCTAAAGCAAATTTCACACTCCTCAAAACCAAGGTGGAATCCTTCAAAGCCCCCGGGCCTGTGAAAAATACGGCCCAGACCACAGAATCCTTTATAAACGCATTCTATGAACACCTTCAGGAATGCATGGATCATGCAATCCCAAATAAAACCAAGACCCAATCCTCCAAAGGCAGACGTCCTGTCTGGTGGACCCCAGCCATAAACAAACTATACAATAGAAGGAGGAAGCTACTAAGTGATAGAGCAAAATCCCAAAAAGGGAAGGCATCAATGATCAGTATTAGCAAAAAACTACGGGCACTCATAAAATTGTCTAAGGCCAGCTTCGAGAGAAAAATTGCACAGGACACTAAGGATAATCACAAGGCTTTCTTTAGTTATGTTAGGAACCTGGGTGGGAATTCCCAGATATGCTCAGAATTAGTCCAAAATGACAAAAAATACACTGAACCCACAAACATTGCCAACATCCTAGCTGACAGGTTCAGCGCAAACTCCCCCCCCACCAAAAGGGCAAATATCTATCCCAGCAGAGTGCTGCCCCCCTGACATCTCAGATGCTCAGGTAAGAGCCGCCCTCTCCAAAGCAAAAAACACAGCATCAATGGGACCAGACGGTGTCCGGGGCTGCATCCTACATGAACTCCAAGAAGAACTAAACCCAAACATAAAATTACTGTTCAATCTCAGCCTTACTACAGGATATGTGCCCAAAGAGTGGCGTACAGCAACAGTGGTCCCTCTCCGTAAAGGTGGTGCCTCAATGGATCCTGGAAACTATCGCCCCATAAGCCTGACTAGCTTGGTCTGCAAAGCTATGGAAAGGATCATCATGGACCTCATAAATAAAGATATTGGGGACCTACAGACACTGGATCCTACCCAGTTCGGCTTTGTTAAGGGCAGATCCTGCCTCTTAAACCTGGTTGATTTCTTTGAAATAGTCACCAAGGTGATTGACGAGGGGAAGGTGGTCCACACAGCCTACTTGGACCTCACAAAAGCCTTTGATACAATACCCCACTCGGGCATTATAGATAAGCTCACCAGCTTAAATATAAACCCCTGTGTCACTAGATGGATTGCAAACTGGCTCAAGGACAGAACCCACATGGTTAGAATTGCTGGAGCCATGTCAGACTCCAAACCAGTTACAAGTGGTGTCCCACAAGGCTCAGTCCTGGGACCTCTCTTGTTCGGTATATATTTCTCGGAGTTACAAGCCAACATGGAAGGTCTGTGGCTGACCAAGTTCGCAGATGACTGCAAACTGGGTGCCATAATCGACTCTCCAGCCGACACAAGCATCCTCCAAAAGGGCCTCATAGAAACAGACAACTGGTGCCAGAGCCATGGCCTCAAGCTAAATGCCAAAAAGTGTATAGTCATCCCCTTTGGCAAAAACAAAGTGCCCACAAATTACCACATAGGTGGTAATCCATTAAGTACAGAAGAAGTAATTAGGGACCTGGGGACCCAAGTTGATAGCAATCTCTCATTTGACAACCACGTGGCCAAAGTGGTTAGAAAAACATTTTATATAGCCCACCTAATCATGAAGGGAGTCACATCTAGATCAGGGGAGGTCATCGTACCTCTTTACTCATCCCTCATCAGGCCCATAATTGAGTACAATGCCCCTTTCAAGATGTACCTTACCAGACACCTGCAGCAACTGGAAAGACCCCAAAAGTACCTCACCAAGAGGATCAAAGGGCTCAAACAGATGCCATATGCTGTCTGGTTAAAGAAACTCCAGCTCTACTCAGTGGCATACCGCCTGTTCAGAGGTGATCTGTGCCTGACGTATAAAGCCATGTCCAACCCGGAATTAATGGACATGCTGCACCTCAGAAAATCCAAATCCCATTGAGCTATGCGCTCGAGAGACTTGAACCTCAGCACTGAAATAAATAGGACATGCTGGAGGGACAGATTCATAACCCAGAGGCTCCCTTCACTCTGGAATAAGATCCCAGTCCAGGTTAGGCAGAGTCCCTCATTGACTCTCTTCAAGAGGAATCTTGATGAGTGGATGGGAGATCTTAGGTTTACCCTGGGTATCACTTTTGTGTCACTGTTAGACAGAGGCACAGTATACTAACCTCGAAAAAGGGCATAGCAAAATAAATTTAAAATGGGTGGCGAAAGCCAAACACATTCTGGCTAGGCTTATAAATGCCCTAGGGCAGATAGCCTAGTATGAACCTATGAACCTATGAACCTATGGATGTCATACAGTTGGCATATATTAAACATTTGATCTGCAAATTCTTTGGTTCTTCAGTTGAGTTTAGTGTGCCTTACTTAGCTGCAGTGCCATAACCAGGGTGGGGTGAAGGTGGCAAGTACCCCAGGTGCAAGCTATTAGGGACTTGTTAGATTATTTAATCAGGGACAGTTCAATATGGAAAGGGGATGATTATTTATAATGGACAGTACTGACTCTGTGAGTAGTATGTTAGGCATTTTAAATAATACAGACAAATACATCATATTCTCAAGAAATTAAATCAATATTGCTTATAAGGATTTGATATGACTTTGTATGAACTTTCTGTACAACAGATAATGTCATCTTCTCTTTATAAGTGTTTAAGGTGGACTACTACACTAATCCAGCTATTTTTGTCATACTCAGAACTTATAAAGACATATTTAGGTCCCCTTTTCATGCTCTGAAATTTATCCTTTGCCCATTTTTATTAACAGAAAGGCCAAACAAGATTTATGAAAACTTTCCTTACATTTTAAAAGATTATTGGGACTGTTTAGGGTTTTTTAACTAATGGCCTTTACAGTGAAGAACTTAAAATGGTAAATTTAGATGAAATATATTTAATTTCAGTTATTCACCATCATGAAAGGTGACCGTGTTTTAGAGAAGACTTGATGGTGAGTGATTTTCTAGCAGCAAAGGATGTTAATATTTTCATATAATTTATGAAAATTGTTCTTCTCGATAAAATTATTTATTTTGATGGCAAATTTTACCAAGAAATTAGCAGGATAGCAACAACTCTTACCACACTTTCCGGCCACCAAACCAGGACCAAAACACTAAATGTGGAGGAGTGTTCATATTCACCAAGGATATTCACAACACCAGGCCAGTTGCCCAACACAATGCGTCTGAAATTCTCCAGGTGCAATTAACACTAGGTAAGACTGCAGTCCAAACTGTATCTTGCTACAGATCCCCCACCATGCCCCAAGATTCTCACTACACCTTTCTAAACATACTGGAAAATATTAAGATACAACCAAACACCCTAATACTGAGTGATTTCAACTACCCTGCTATTAACTGGGAAACTACTCATGTACCAACACCTTTGCCCAACGGTTCTTGGAATTCATAAATTCCAATGCCCTGGATCAACTAATCCTTAGTCCCACCAGGGGCTCCAATATCCTGGACCTGGTCATTACCAACATGGGAAATCGATGCTCCACACCTGTGGTCACCCCCTCGTTGGTCAAGTCTGACCATAAGCTAACCACCCTTGATATCTACATCCCACCCCCACCCCCCAGTAAGGCAACCTCTGTAAAAAACTTCTCCAAAGCCAACTTCATGCTACTCAAGTCAGAAGTGACAAACTTCATGACATCCATGCAGACGGGAACTGAAAGCTCGACTTTTGAATCCTACACTAAGGTGCTAAATGGACACATCCACTTGTGCATGAATCGTGCCATCCTCATTAGAACCAGGATGCTCTCCCCCCAAAAAAGGAAGCCAATCTGGTGGTCCCTTGCCATAAACAAACTTTACAACAAAAGGAAGAAACTGTTGCAGAAAAGAGGAAAATCCCAGGATGCAAAAAACTCCCTTACCAGCCTCAGTAAGAAGCTGAGATCCCTCATAAAATCCTCCAAAGCTAGTTACGAAAATAAAATTGCCAAAGATTCCAAAGACAACCACAAGGCATTCTATAGCTATGTCAATAATCTAAATGGCAATGCTCAGATCTGCTCTGAGCTACAACAGAATGGCACTAAATATACTGATCCCAAGGATATTGCCAATATCCTGGCAGATCGATTCAGTGCAAACTTCACCCCCTTCTCATCCCCTAAAGGGCCCATCTCAATACTGAAAGATTGTCAAATTATGGTAATAATGGCTACACAGGTAAAAAATGCACTCTCCAAAGCTAAGAATACAGCATCCATGGGACCAGACGACATCCCAGGCTGTGTACTACATGAACTACAAAATGAGCTGGCACCTCACCTAAGTGTCATGTTTAATCATAGCCTCACCTCAGGCTTTGTGCCCACAGAGTGGCGCACAGCTACAGTTATCCCACTCCACAAGGGGGGATCCACCTTGGATCCTGGGAACTACTGCCCCATCAGTCTGATGAGCTTGATCTGCAAGGCCATGGAACGTATTATCATGAAATTTATAAACAAAGACATTGGCAACTTTCAAACAATGGACCCCACTCAGTTTGGGTTCGTGAAGGGCCAATCTTGTCTCCTAAACCTGATTGACTTCTTCAAATCAGTCTCTAGAGCCATGGAAAATTGCAAGGTGGTCCACACAGCCTATCTGGACATCGCCAAGGCCTTCAACACCATATCTCACTCTGGAATGATAGATAAACTTACTAAGCTGGGCATTAATCCCTACTTCACTCAATGGGTTGCCAACTGGCTTACTGACAGAACCCACATTGTAAAAGTAGCCAACTCCAAATCCAGCTCCAGAGAAGTGGAGTACCTCAGGGTTCAGTCCTGGGTCTGCTCTTGTTTGGCATCTACTTCTCTGAAGTAAAGGGCAACACTAAGGGACTCTGGCTAACAAAGTTCACAGATGGCTGCAAACTGGGAGCCATTATTGAATCCCCAAATGATGTGGATATTCTACAAAATGGCCTTACAGAAATAGATGCTTGGTGCCAGAGCCATGGGCTCAAGCTCAATGCCAAGAAATGTATAGTTATCCCCTTTGGGAAAAAACATGCACCTGTGAATTACCACATAGGTGGCAGTACACTAAACACCGAAAGTGTGATAAGAGACTTAGGGTCACAGGTGGACAGTGGTCGCAACTTCAATAACCACATCACCACAACAGTCAGGAAATCCTTCTATGTGGCACACCTCATCACTAAGGACTTTTCATCCAGAAAAAAGTAGGTCATTGTCCCACTGTACTCATCCCTCATTAGACCCATTATAGAATACAATGCCCCGTTTGGTATGTACCTCTCAAGACATCTGCAACAACTGGAAAGGCTGCAGAAATACCTCACTAAAGGAATCACAGGCCTAAAGCAGATGCCCTATGCTGACCATCTAAAAAAACTCCATCTATACTCTGTGTCGCATATCGTCTACTCAGAGGCAATCTCTGTTTAACATACAAGGCCATGTCAAACCCAGAGCTGTTGGACATGCTACACTTAAAGAAATCCCAATCCCTCAATGACACATGCTCCAGGGATCCAAACCTTGTCATCACAATCAACAAAACATGCTGGAGGGATAGGTTCCTGACCCAGAGACTCCCCAGACTATGGAATAGACTGCCCATACATGTCAAGCAGAGTGCCTCTTTGGCCCTCTTCAAAAGGAACCTTGATGATTGGATGGGAAATAGGAAATTCACCCCGGGGATCATGTCAGTTGCCCTGCTAGAGAGGGGTCCAGGGAAGTAAATACTGTGGGAATAAATAGCCAGGGAGTTGTTATGGCTAGGCTTGTATAGACCCTAGGGCCAATAGCCTAGTACCAGCCTATGAACCTATGAACCTATGGGAGCAGCATTCGCCCTGGTAGATAGCAACCTTGTCATGTGGTTCTAGGAGCAAACGTTTGTCCTTAAATTGATTTATGCAACCAGTTTGAACTGATACATCAAATTTTTGGTTGATATTTTTATTTTAAAGAATATTCCTAAGAGTAAGGTATTGGAATATTTTGAGTTATTTACAAGGTACACTTGCCTTTTTGAATTTCACTCATCATCATTCTCTGGATTACCCAAATTATTTAGATGTCACCATTACTAAAGACACCAACCGAGGTAGATTCATGTCTACCCATTACAGAAAGACCAAATTCACTTCTCCTATATATTTTGGAATAAACTTCTGTTCCACACTGGTGGTTGCTGCAGTTATTGGATGAGACATTGATGGATAACATTTGTTGATTATTGGTATTCAGTACGCTTTTACTTGTAAAGAGATGGCTGACAGACCCTCCTGCTTCTCAAAGACATTCACATTCTTGCTAAAGCATTTGTTGCCCCCAGAGTCTGCCTACTTAGCAGTCTCACCTAGAAAATGACAACTCAGAAAACATTAAGATGCACTACTTAATCCCAGGAGTTTTAACAAAAATATGCAGAAGCTGGAGGCCTTCAGCAATTACAATGCATGCATATATGTAACAGACATCTGGTTTCGATGAAATGAAAGTAGCCCGTCTGTTCCTGGGCTTAGAACGCATCATATATTCAGACATATGGGCAACTGCAGTGGGGTGGGGAGTCAGTCTTTGTCATTAACCCTTCCTCATGTCAAGGCTGACTCCACATGACAGTAATTTTGAAATTTTGGTAACACCAGAAACAAAGTCAACTACCATTTCATAACCAGCTATAGATAATTCTCCATCTATTCCCTTAGAGATAATATATTATATGATAGTAGTGTAAATGATAAAACCTTTTTTCTAGGTGACTTCAATTACCTTGCAATAAATTGGTCCACTTTCACTACAAGTGTAATGCATGATCAGTCCTTTCTTGACTATGTAAACACAAAATTATCTAGAACATATGGTAAGCATCCCCAGTAGTGGGCACAATATATTGGATCTTGTCCTTATTAATATCAATCCCTCTTGTACACCTCCTGCAGGTATCAACCTCCATCGTCAGATCTGATCACAAACTGATGATGTTCACGTATAAGACCTCATCAACAAATAGACAAACACTCAGGGACTTCTCAGATTCAAATCTCCTGCTGCTACTTAGTGGCTTAAATAATTTCTACTGCATTCCTACCCAGATTGACCTTATAAAGAGAACCAAAGTAATTAGCTCCAAATTCTACTTTCACCTATATAGTTGTATAGCAAAAGCAGAACATCACCTTACTAAATAATTCGGAAAATTTAAAAACAAACCTTTATGGTGGAACATTCATATACATATACATTACAACAAAAAAAAAAAAACAAGCATACTAGCAAAGCTCTTAAGGAGGCTGTGAGAAAATACAGAGTGGACAATAAACTCAAAATGGCCGTTGATACCAAATTAATTGTAATTCCTTTTTAACTATGTTAGAAAGTAAAAAAAAAACTTGCCATTGTTCAGAACTAACTCACAAATATATCACTTATTCTGGTCCCAAAGAAATAGTTAATATCCTAGCTGACAAACTTAGTGCAAACTTCACTTCAGCAACTATCATAACTACCCCTCTGATTTATCTGCCCTTCACCCCCTCCAGGTCTCTGTAATGTATCTCTTAGGGCTTTTCCAAAATCAGCTTGGCTTTGTCAAATGTTTGTTATGCCTTCTTGACTTTGTAAACTTCTTTAAAAGGTGAATTCAAGCAATCAGTGGTGGTTATGCAATGTACAAGGCATACTTAGACTCTACAGAGTTATTTAGTACTATGCACGATGGAGGCATCTGTGACAAACTAGTAAAACTTAAAATCATCCCATATGTAGTGTGGCGAATAGCAAACTGATTGTCAGACAGAACACATGTTGTTAGAGATGCATTTGCCATTTCATTAAGTGAAAAAAATCACAAGTGCTCTCCTCAAAGATCATTCTGAGTTTTCTTCTATTTGCCATTTACTGCTCTGATCTACAAGCCAACATACCAGATCCTTGGCTGGAAAAGATTGCTGAAAACTGTTATTTGAATACCCATATGAAGGTACTCCAGGATGTGGTGGACTATGCAAATAATTGGTTCAAGGACAAAGACCTCAAACTAAACACCAAAAAATGTAATATAGTCTGCTACTAAAATAAATAACCTATTATTATATTACATAGCTAACATGGCCCTTAAGAATGACACTGCCATTACACACCGAGGCACCCATAGGCTGACATCTTTGGATCATAATGTCTCCACTGTAGTTAGAAAATCCTTTTATCTGGCCTAACTATTAACCAAGGACATCTCATCTAGAGCCAAAATGTCTTTCTGCCACAGTACTGACTTCTTATCCAGTCAACTATTGAATATAATGCCCCTTTGGTATGTGCTTATCATAGGTTTATAAGTTCATAGGAGGTTACTAGGTTAATAACCCTAGGGCCTTTACAAGCCTAGCCATGTTACACCTGTGTTCCCTAACTGATCTTGGTTAAATGGTTGTTATTCTCAGAGTAAGTCTATCATCAGCACCGATTGCCCCTGTCCATAAGGGACATAGATGCCACCCCCAGGGTGAATTTACGGTCTCCCATCCAATTGTCTATGTTGCACTTGAATAAGATCATTGAAGAGCTCTGCTTCCCATGAATTGGGAGTTTATTCCACAGGAGCAGCAACCTCTGGGAGATTCATCTGTCTCTCCAGCATGTTCTGTTAATGTCACAGGCTTGATTGAGATCCCTGGAGCGAGTGACTCTTGTCCCGTTTGATTTGCGGATATGCAACATTTCCAACAGGGCAGGGTCAGAGACTGCTCTGTAGGCCAAGCACAAGTCACTTCTCAGCAGCCTGTAGGATACAAAGTACAGTGACAGGGCTTTCAGTTTTTCCATGTAATTCATGTTTTGGAGGCCCTGAAATTTCTTGGTGATAAACGTCTGTGGTCTATCCAGCTGCTGCAGGTGTCTGGTGAGGTACATGCAAAACAGAGCATTGTACTCTATTAGTGGTCTGATAAGGATCGAGTGCAGAGGAGTTATAATGTCCTTAGTCTTGGATGCGATGCCCTTGCTTATGAGATGCACAATGTAGAAGGGTTTCCTTACCACCATGGACACATGGTGATTGAAGTTTAGATTGTTATCAGCCTGTGTTCCCAAATCTTACATCACTGGATTTGAGTTTAGGGGGGGGTGCTGTCAATATTGTAATTTGCAAGTACTTCCTCTTTGCCAAAGGGGATAATAATGCACTTTTTTGCATTTAGTTTTAGTCCATGGCTTTGGCATCAATCATTTGTCTGTGTTAGCCCATTTTGTAATATGTTAACATTATTTGTGAATTCAATGATTGCACCCAGCATGCAATCATCAGCGAACTTAGTAAGCCACATGCTATCTACTTTCTCGTGGACTTCAAAGAAATTGATTCCAAACAGTAGAGGGCCCAGCACAGATCCCTGTGTTATGCCACTGGTAACTGGTATATAGGTAGAGGTGGAATCCCCAACTTTGACAGCATGCATTCTGTCGCTGAGCCAGTTGGCTACCTGTCTAGTGAAATATGGGCTAATCCCCAATGATACCTGAGCTGGATATTGTGCCAAAAATCTTGGCAGGGCTTTGGTGACTTTTTCAAAGACATCATGTTCAATAAGCATGACCTGCCATTAACAAAGCCAAATTGGGTCGGGTCAAGAGTTTGAAGGTCACTTATGTCCTTGTTGATAAGGTCCATGATGATTATTTCCATGGCCTTGTAGATAAGGATGGTTAGGCTTATGGGTCTATAGCTCCGAAGGTCGGCTGATGGACCCTCTTTGTGCAAGGGGATTAGAGTTGCTGTTTTCCACTCTGCCTTAACAAAACCAGTGTTCAGGTTGAGGTTAAAGAAAGTGCCAAGTAGTTCTGCTGGGTCTGTTTTAGATTATTTAGTAAGCAACCTGGGATGTTATCTGATCCCATAGAGGCCATGTTTTTGGCCTTGGAGAGTGGGGTTATGACCTGCTGTTTGGAGATACTAGCTGGAGGAGTGGTGTCAGGTATGCTTTGGGGTATGGCTAGTGGGGACAGGGTGTGAAGTTTGCACCAAATCTGTCAGCTAGCAGGTTGACAGTTTCCTCAGGTACAGTATGAGAGATACCATCCAATATAAGTTTGGTGCATAGTTGGGCATTCCTTTTTAAATTTCAGATGTAGCTAAAGAATGCCTTATGATTATCCTTGGCTAGGGGTGCTAATTTAGCTTCATAACAATCTTTAGAGGCCTTTACAAGATATCTAATTTGCTTGTTCAAGTTGAGGAGGGTATTCTTCTTCTGCTGAGTAAGTTCCCTCTTGTTCTTAGACATCAGTTTCTTCCTTTTGTTATATAACCTATTTATATTTGAGGTCCACTGGGGTGGCCAGTTTTTTTGGGAGGACCTGGTTTTGATCCAGTCAGGTACAGCCAAGTGTATAAAGTTGTTTATTTATACAGGGCATTTGTGTACTCCTCTGCATAGGAGTCATTGTTGGCTGTGTTAGCAGGGGGGTTGAAATTTTTGTACCATCACCTAGTAGGCCATAGTTTGCTTTGGAGAAATTTTCCAGTTTTTTTGCTCCTGTTGGGGTGTCAAGTCTGATCGTTACTTCGAACAAGACAGATTTATGGTCTGAACTTACCAGGGAGGGCAGCACACATGGGGTAGTGCAGTGACCCCCAATGTTGGTAAGTACTAAATCTAGGACATTTGAGCCCCGTGTGGTTGTGCAGACTAGCCGTTCCAGGGCATTTGTATTGGCAAAGTTCAGGAACCTCAGAGTGAGTGTGTTTGTGCTTGTGCATGTCACACAATCAATAGAAGGATAGTTGAAATCTTCCATGATCAAAGTGTTAGGCTGTATAGTGAGTGACTCTAGTAAGGTCAGCTCAGCGTTCTGCTTCTCTTTGTTCATGGTGGGGGACCTATAGCTAGAAATTATATGGAGGGTGATTTACCTATAGTTAGATGAATCTGGGGTAACTCAAGAGAGTCATACTGTTTAACCTGTCTCAAGGTATATTTGGCTTTAATGAAGATGGCTACAACTCCCCATTTGATTCTTTCAGAGTTGTTTTGGGGTCTGAATTTGTGGAAGCAATGTAGCCTTGCATGGCCGGGGTGCTGTCTGTGACCTTAAACCATGTCTCAGTGACTGCACAGATGTCAGCATCTTCTGAGCTGAGGAGTGCTTCCAGGGAGTGCAGTTTACTATTTAGGCTTTTAGCATTAAGCAGCATAACTTTGAGTTTGTCTTGAGTGGATTTTTTTTTACTGTGGAAATTTTGTTATTTTGCCATTGCCTAAAAAAGGCACTATGGGGAGGCAATTGCCTTTGCCAGTATCCGAAAGCCTAGAAGAGACAGGTGAAGACCATCTCTAACAAAGCAATATGGTCTGTCTGCCATGTCTTCCCAGGCTGACAGATACTGGATTCCCCTAGACTGACACCAGAAGCAAAGTAATTGTTAAAGTTAATCATTTTTGTCTATATTGTGGCATTATCTTGGCTGAAGTAGAATGCTGTTTAGGGCTAAGGACATATCTGCCTGGGACACATAATCTAAGAATTCATTCATGTCTGTCTTCATACAGTCCAGAGAGGTACGTTTGAAGTCATTCACCCCAACATGTACTATGATAGAGTCACAACGGTAACTGTTGTTGAGTTACTTGAGAGTGTGTGTGTGTGTGTGTGTGTGTGTGTGTGTGTGTGTGTGTGTGTGTGTGTGTGTGTGTGTGTGTGTGATTTGATGGACCCTGGCACCTGAGAGGCAGCTGACCGTGACCTTCTCTTCTCCTTGTCCAGCCTGTTAACGGGGACATCTGTGTGTCTCACCATGGAGTCTCCTGTTTAAGCTCCTGACCAGGACACTTGATTTTGAGGTATTTTGCATTACAGGCTTATACAGTGATTTTTTTTCCCATTTACATATTAATTTATTATATCTAAATGCCAGGGCTGTCAATGAAGATGGAGGTTCTAGACACCAACCAGTAAATTTCCAGAACAGTTCTACAATGCTATTGCAGAATTCAAAGAAAAAGGCTAGGTCTCCATTTTTTGGGAGTAATCATGTCA
The DNA here is from genome assembly GCF_019279795.1 of Protopterus annectens. Lineage (NCBI taxonomy): Eukaryota > Metazoa > Chordata > Ceratodontiformes > Protopteridae > Protopterus > Protopterus annectens. Next base: position 1,722,735,918 of record NC_056725.1, read on the forward strand.
ACTGCAGAAAAGTTCCAAACAATCACAATTTGTGTTGCAATGCATGCCCAGACATCAGTGCAGAATACAGTTCCAGATGCCAAGATCATGTTACCATATTTATGCTGGAAGGTTGGACCAGCTTTGTGGTGATTTCTTCTCAATGCAACCCGGCGAATGCTGCGACAACTCAAATTCAGAGCAGTACTGGAAAATGGAAACATTTTGATTTTAAGAACTGAACATCCCCAATGCTGCTGTCACAGTCAATCTCCTGCCTTATCAAAGCATATCACTCAATTGAAGATACCACAGAGGGTCATAAACAAAAAAGGAACAGAACTCAAGTCCCTTATTTATCTAGACTGACTGAAAAAACTCACTCTGTATCTGTTTCACTTCTACTCCTCTGCAGTAATCTATGCATACAGCTCCAGCCATATTGCAATACTGAGATTGCAAAATATATTTTCACTCTTCTCTACAAGAAAGGCAAACTTCTTTATCTTGCTATTACATTGTCCAGACCGCCCAGAAATACCATTGAAAAGCAAGAGAATGAGAACCTTGATTTTGAAGTCATGGAAGTGAAAACTTTTTCTTCCATTTGTCTTGATGAGCTGAGAGATCACACAGCCACAGATCCAGTTTTACAGAGGCGCAACCATTTTATTCAACAAGGATGGCCATTAAAGCAATCTAGTTACCTCAAGAAGTGCAACCCTATTTTCCATACAGAGATGAGATTTTGTCCAACAATGGTATCATTATGAAAGGTCCGAAAGTAATTCTTCCAAAGTCCTTGCAACAAGAGTACATTACTGTCTTGCATCATAGTCATCCAGGAGCAGACTCTACCAAAAGAAGGGTGAGAGGTCTAGTATTTTGGCCTTCTATGTCACAAGATATTGAGAGACTGCTGTTATCTTTTTCAGTGTGTAGTAGTACTAAGTCACATCAACAGAAATAACTACTTCAGCTAAACCAGATTCCTGGACTATCTTGGTCAGCAGCAGCTGCCAACATTTTTGAATAGAATGGTCAACATTATTTGGTGTTAGTAGGCTCTTCTTCAAATTGGTTCAAGATTGACCTACTTCCTAATCTAGCATCTAATACTGTCATCACTAAGATGAAGCATAATTTTTCAGTCCATGGTAGTGCACACAAAGTTATTTCTGACAATGGCACATAGCTTACAAGTCAGCAGTTCAAAGGATTTGCCAAAGAGAGGGACTTTATTCATGTCATGAGTAGCCCAGAATATCTGTAGTTGAATGGTTTGGCAGAACGTGCAGATCAAAGTGCAAAACAGTTACTAGAGAAGTCAAAACAAGACAATAGTGATTTTGTCCTGAATCTCTTGAATCTCAGAAATATTCCTCATGGTAAACATTTTGGTTCATCTGCCCAGAGACTTCTGTTGAGACAAGCCAGAACCACGTTACCAATCAGTAGTCAGTTGTTGGCTCCGTATGTCAAGAACAACAAGTCAATGAAAACCAATCTGTTGAACAAGTGTTTAACCCAGAATTCCTACTACGATAAGACCAGCAAACCACTCAATTCATTATGAGAAGGAGAAGTGGTAAGGATGTAAACATCCAAAGGTTATGATCAGATTGGAGTCATGAAGAATATTTGCTCAGAGCCAAGATCGTACATTGTGGAATCATAAGGAGTAGAGTTTAGGCAGAATTGGAAATATTTGATGCTGGTGTCTGAGCCTATATCATAGTACGTAGTCTATGAGAAATACAGAGTGAGTTGTCCAGTGTTCCAGTTCCAGAGGAGGTTCCAGAGAATATTCCCATTCCTGTGATGAATTCAGAAGTTCCTGATATGAGTTGTTCACCAAAGACTGCCTCTGTTGTTAAACCCAGTTCACATTATTATGTTACCAAATCCAGTCACATCTCCAGACCATGTTATAGATATATGGCAACTTGAACATGAACACTGTGTTTGTTTCTAATGTCTATAGTAATGCATGTCTAACTCCAATGCTATTTTCAACAAAGAGCAATCTTTTTAAGAGGAAGAACACAGATCAACATATGTATGTATGTTTAAGAAGCTATCTAATGGCTTGCACAAGTGTATAAATACTGAGCATGTGTGAGGCTGACTGCCATTTTGTAGTAAGCTGTTGAGATGTAAGCATGTATGTCTCTAAGGTCTGTCTGTTGATCAGTTTGTTTATATTTTACGATGCTGCTATCCATCCCGATGTGTTTGTAATAAAGCATCTAAATGAACTAACCCACCTGTTCATCACCTATGATAGAGAGGGATGAGCAGCAATAACATTTACCCAGGGAGAGGATTTGCCTAACTCTTCTATTTCCTTTTAGGTCAAACAAATGACTTGCAACACAATGATGAAGTCAACCCTTCAAATGTGTGCAGCCTGATGTCTGCAATAAGACTTCTCATGTGGAATTAGTAGTTAATACATGGCTCTACAGAGCAAAGATATAGAGGCAGATGTTCAATTCCAGCAATGTGTAGCTATTGTGCATTATGTACCAGCAGAATGATAGTTAGGAATTGCATAATCCACATATTTGATATTGATAATTCAGCTAAGTGATAACTCTTACATGGATATAGGTTCTGATCCCTCCTAAGACCTTTTAAATGATCCCTATGGATTCCAAAACAGGACTGAAGTCATCCTTGCAATGTCTAACTGCTGTGGTTGTGTAACAATCTAATAGGGATTCCTTAATTAGCAGAGGTGATCTGGATAATCCAACCTAGGAGTAATACTTTAATGGCTACATGATTTTGATCTATCCAACCCTCTTTTAGATGAGTCAAATGAATTCAAACACAGTGCTGAAGTCATTCATCCAAGTGTATGCTTTCTGATACTTCAACTTCAATTTAGGACTTCCTCAGAGGCATCATGTTTTAATACACAGTAGTATACTGTGTGGACCTAGATAGACAGGGATTCTACTGTGGCAATTTATAAGTACTATAAGTATGTAAGACAATACTATCAAATGGGCCAGTTTATTCAACAGATGATATGGATGACTCATACTTGTCTGAAAATGGACAGGGACAAATCATTTTAAGCTCCTAACCCCATTTTAGGGGAACCATAACCATTCCACAGTTCACTATCAACCTGATGGTGATGTTGCAATTGTCTGCAAGGAAGGTTTATTGCAGTGATCCAGATATTAAGATGCTGAGCTCATTAGACATTTTTCAACATATGTCAAATCCTTCAGAAGTATACTTTCTCATAGTGTCTTAACTGGGCACGTGTGACAGCAGTAGGAAATACACAAGTAATATGTGCACAAGACCTGCCTTACTTCAACATGGATGTGAACCTGTATTTTGGGCTCCCAGCAGAGTTTGCTCGATATGTAGAGTACCTTAGCTTCTTGCATATTTTATTAGCAATGCTGCTGATTGTGTACAGATGGCTGATCATATTAGGTCCAGTGTGACATTTGCATGATGTTAATGAATCTCCCAGTACAGCTGCTTCTAACAGAGGGTGACATTTAGCAGTGGACAACTTCTAATCAAACAAATAAAGTATATATAAACACAACATAAGCATAATACAGATGTATAAAACACAAAGCCTGAAGCCTGTCTAATGTGCACATAGATTTCATGAGTGACTTTCTCATCACAACAGAGCAGCTACTCTCTACCTGTTGATTTAGTTACAATCTGTGCAAAAAGACAAACAAAGGTACTGCACAAATGTCATCAAAGACTTTCCTATGAGTCATCACTGGTTACTTTACTGCAGTGTTTCTTTTTTAAAAAGTAATTTTATGGTGTATAACATTGCAATGTGTTGCATTTTATGAGTCAGTGGTGATATTTTTGTTTTTTTCCCCTCTTGTCCATATTGTAGTACAATCATGGAGTCTGCATATATAATTCAGAGGAATGAAGGTAGAGCCTCCCACATGGGGGATGCAGAGGGGCTTGCTCATTCAACAAAAAATTTAAGTTTCTTTCAGTTTTTTTATAGTTTTTTCAACTCACTGTTTTGGATTGTATTTTTGATAAAAGAGGAAATATGCAACAATGGGTAGTAGATAAAGTATCAACAGTGGCAATACAGACAATGACATTAGAAAAAGTCACAGTTCTAGTTGAGTGATCTCTGTTTATTGCAGGTTTCCATGTTTATCGTGGTAAAAATTCAATGTAACTGGCTAACCCCATGGAAAGGGTGAGCTTAGAAACTTCCATACCAAATCTGGTTATAGTAAATGAGAAAAACAATAGGTCATTTCTGTAAAAAGGCAATTCTGGCTGTACAAAATCCAAGGTGCCTGTGGGTGTCCACACAATGGAAAAGTTTCTCAGGTCAGTTAGGATACTGAAGGAAGAAAACACGGAGGTAGAAAGGCTGGTTCAAGCTGTATTTCATAGATTCTTTGAAAAAATTAAGGTTTTATTCTGAGTGCCTCTCTGTCTTTGTGGAAAACTAAATATGAGGGTTTGATACAAATAACTTGCAATTTCTTTTTGCTGCTTGTTTCTGACAGGGTAAAACATCTGGGAAGAATAAATTGAGGGTTAAGGGAAGGGTAATAACAGGTATAAAGCACATTCTGAATACTATCATCAAGACTGAATTCTCTTCATTTTTTTAAGCACAGAATCTCCAGCTTGATGGCTCTTCTACCTTCTCTCAGTAAACCCATTCATTCAAGCACAATACAAGGATGGTATTCTGGGCTAGGAGGTAGTCCATTCATTCCTGCTTGGGAACTCCAACCAAACTTCCACTCCCCAGCAAGAGTCATGTGGAAGGGAGTGGGTCAGGTTATTTGTGCTGCTGGTGACTTACCCTGTCCTCATGCGAGCAACCCCCTCCATTGGTGGCTGTTGTGAGCCTATAGTTTCTACCTCCGGGGGGGGGGGTGCCTCCACATGTTAGTGCTCCCTGATTACTTCAATGCTTTCATATAACATGAGCTCTTCTGTCTCAGAACTCCAATAAATGAGCACCTAATACTCCCATTAATTGTCACCTGTGTGGCATAACACACACCCCTCCTCTCTCTCCCAAGATGGGTAAGCCAACAGCAGCCACTCACTCCCATCCACTTCATCTAGCTCTTATAGGCCACCTGAGTTGCTAGTCAAACCTGAGTCCTCTGCAGTACAGTCAGGGCTTTTTCTGTCTATGTCACAGATCTGGCAATTATATTCAGTTATGTTATTCCAACCTTTCAAGTGGAGGGACAGAGATTCCTGACTGCTTCCAGAGTAGGACAGTCAAACAAAGAATAAGGACTACTGCTCTCTACCAGTGGGCTGACCACAGCTTTATGCTAAATACCAAGAACTGTGATCTTTGGATCCATGACCCTGTTGGAAATCATATTTAAGGGACAGTCTCTTCTCAACATTTAGCTACTGCTGCTGTTGCTGTATGCCATGTCTGAACCACATCTGTATCCTGTTGAAAGAATGTTGTGGAGGGTTGAATTTAACATCCACACCTGTGAGGGTCTTGTCATTTTTTTTCTATATTATCTAGGAGATGCTGAGTTTTTTTAACAGGAGAAAGGACCAAGCAATGGTGATTGTAGAAATGTTGTCTTGGTGTCTTCGATAAAATCCATTAGGTACAAACAGAAATGACAATACAAGGCAAATCTTAGATCCTCTTGCATGAAACTCACTCTGCAGCACTGAAGATAATGAACCATGAGGTTACTCATATTAAAAGAAGCTGAGGTCTAGGTTTTTAACTTATCTTTCAATGACCCATCTGACAACTATTCCAATACCTAGTGTATTTTGTCAGAATAATCCCTCTGAAAATATACTATATGCATAAGATAGTTTACTGCCTGCAAGAAACTAAGTGGTAGACATGAACACATTCTTCTAAAACCTTTCCATCACTTGGAGCTCTGTGTCTATGATATGAATAGCTGGGGTCTAGAGGGGTTTTAGCTTTTCTCAAGGATGCTACAGGGATAACAGTATTAGGTTTGGTATTCTCTCCCCAACTCAAACACTCCCTTGGGTGGACTGAATACACAGTTCTCTTTCTCAGCTACTGGGGCTACTAGGTCTTGGTCTTTCCAAGTAATCTTGGTGGCATCCTTCAGAATCTCCACCAAGGGAAGTACCGCTCAGGAGAATCCTGAGGTGACTTTGCAAGCCTTCTGTGGTCTTCACTGAGGACAGCAAATGCCATCTGATGGTCAATGTCCCTTCTATTGCATTAGCTGTATGTATTCTTTGAATGTTGTATCTTCAGGTAGGGAAACAGAACTACTCTTTCTCATCCAGATTCTTCATCATGGAGTCTAAAGGAGACTTGATATGCCTGGTTTTTGAAGGCAGCCTTTCTGGGCCTCTTAACATTGTATTTTTTTCAAATCAGGATGGTAAAGCACCATTTTAGTAGGTTGTGGAAGATCACTCACAGGTATGAATTCTTCATCAGTAACAGCTGCAGGAAAAATATACCTGCCAATGTCAACTTCATAAATATTAGAAGAGCCAGATTCAAGGACATCAAATACTTTTGGGTCCACAGACTTGGCATTAGATATTCCATCACCAGCAAAAACTGCAAGACCTTCATCAAAAAGGACAGTAATGAAAAATGAGAACTTGTGAAATCACTGGCACTAACAAAAATCAACTCCATATAAAATGGAGCTTGAGTAGCTTGAAATAATGATGGCATCAATACTGCAGACATGGATATCAGTGTCCTAATGTCAGTGATGGCTAGAAAAATACAGGTACTAGTGAATGGCACATAGCAGATAGGAAGACCCCAAGTCCCTATATCAGAAGGGACTGAGGAGAGAGTTTCACACATGAAGCCTTGAGTTTTGAGTATGATATCAAAAAGTGTGTTATAGTTGACCAGAGTAAAATGATGAGCAGAGAACTTTGTGTGACCAGCCTGGACTCTACAGGCTTACCCTGAACTATACAGACCATATAACTAATGGATTCAACTACCAGTACTAAATACATTTTTGACTAAATCAGAAGAATTAGAAACTAAAACTTTAATTGCTAGTTTTGGCATGGAAGAATCTACTGTAGTGCCTGTTAGAGGTGGACAGGAAAGAAAGAAAACCCTTTATTGATACAAAAGATGCATCTTTTTAATACAACTTCTTAAACATTGTAAGGGTCGACATTGTCTATTCATTTTTTGAATGGTGTCTGACTGTGTCTTTTTGTTATGATTTCTATCTTACATTTATGGGGTCTGTGGTTCAGTCATGATATCAGTAATTCTCGTGTGGAGCTAGGCATATTCCCCCATGTCTGTGTGGATATTCTGCGGGCACGCTGGTTTCCTCCTCCAGCCCCTAAAAACTCAAAACTGGTTAACTAAGCTGTCATATATATGAAGTTCAGTCCACTGAAAGGAAAAATTCTGACTGCAGAATCTCACAAGTCAGAACTGAGAGTGTGTCAGAATGTTTAGACACTTTGAAGTACCACATGTTTGGTGTGTGTGTGTGTGTGTGTGTGTGTGTGTGTGTGTGTGTGTGTGTGTGTGTGTGTGTGTGTGTGTGTGTGTGTGTGTGCACGTGCGTGTGTGCGTGTGCGTGTGCGTGTGTGTGTGTGTGTGTGTGTGTGTGTGTGTGTGTGTGTGTGTGTGTGTGTGTGTGACATTACTAGCATTAGAGTTAGGGACAGGGATAGTTCTGGTGTAACGTGAGTGCATTTTAGGACTAAAGATAAGGTTAAGGTAGGGTTAGGGATAAGGTTAGGCGTAGTGATAAGGCTAGTGTAAGATATGTGTGTCGTGTTTAGAGTTAGAGTGAAGGGTCATTGTCAGGGCTTGAGTTGAAACCAGGGTTAGGATTAGCACAAATGAGTAAGGGTAGTACAGAGGAATCTTTTGACCCACTATACAACTTTATGTGTGACAACCCTATCCCTTCTGCCTCTCCTCACTCCAACCCTGCACATTACCTTACAAAAAAAAATGTTCTCTAACAGAACAACTTCACAAGACACTCAGATATATGTACAATGCATGCATACTACCAAACACCAACAAAATAAAAAATATATATCCCCTTATCTAACCTTACTCTAACCCTAATGTACAAACACTTGTGCGCACACACATACACACACACGCACACACACACACACACACACACACACACACACACACACACACACACACACACACACACACACACACACACACACACAAACACACACACTTACCACTAATGCCATTCCCTTACCTAACCCGTAAGTAGGGCCAATATATGGATCAGTGTCCTCCCAAGTAAAGGACAAAAGGCATTTAGTTTAGAATATTTTAAGATAGCTAAGGGCAGATGTCAAACATAATTTGCTGGTTTAATGTGGCTAAGTCCTATAGAGATTACATATCCTCATATAGGAGTACAGCTTAAGGAAAAAGCTCCTGAAAGCTAACTTAGTGTGGGTGTGAATGGATGGCTGAAGTGGCTGTATAAAAGATTCCTAACTCATTTTAAGAATAATAGAATGCTTAATTCAGTCTGGCAGTTGGTGCAGAGGGTTAAGACTATGAACATTCTCTCCATATTCATTTGCCTTTTATGTGACATTGTGCAGGTCACTAAACAAAGATGCTGCTCTGGGGTTGCTCCTGAAAAGAAATTGTGTGTCCGGTAGGCCTACCTGATTAACAAATGGGTATATATTTACTTATTTAATCATACATGCCCTCATTCTTAAGGCAGACAAAATGAGATCAACAGAACACAAACAAAGCACAGATGAGACATCCAAAAAGGAAATGTCAAAGTAGTTTCAGAGAGTCATTCTGGAGTGAATTTCGAGTACAGCAGGTAAATAGTGATGTTACTTGGTTAAGCAGAAATATACTGCAATATAAATCAATTAATCCTGCAAAGGAATTTACACTGCACTAGTAACATTCAAAAATTAAATGATACATAGATAATGACTTAACAGCTAACTCTTTCTGTGACATAAAGAGCAGTATATGAGTTATTTACTAAAATGGTGAAGCATAATCAGGCCAACAAAAATATATACAGCTATTTTGGCAGAAAAAGGACAATGCACTGAACTGATGAGTTAGAAAACGTACATTGTACATTTGTTCATTACGTGGCAAGTTAATTCAGGGTTTTAAATAAATGTTTAAAATATTCCACATAACCTAAGTGACTAGTGTACTTAACACAAAACAAAAATGTTGCTTTTTATATGACTGCTAATAAGTAACTTTGTTAGCCACTGAGAAGATAATTACCAGTGTAAGGTACAAAGTCACACACTCCAGTGACAACAAAATCTTTTAATCTAAAGAGAACAAACTGTTTTAATAAATGCTACTTAATAATAGAAATAGAAGAAGCCACCAAGACAGTGATGAACAACTCAGCAACAAAATCTATTTAATATGTATTTGGAACTGACCAGAAAATCTACATAGTGAATACAGTGAGTGAATATATAATCAGTTTAAGACCATGTGAAGGAAAACCATGACCCACCTTTTAAATAGTAGTGAGACAGAGCAAGTGCAAACAAAAAAGTACTTATACAGTAGATTCCTTCTTATCGGGTCTTGATGGGACCGGACCTTAGACTGGATAAACGAATGGCTGGCTAATCAGAAAAAGCATAAAAAATAGCATTTATAGGTTATAAATCAGTTAGAATAACAGGATCTGTGCTAGTATGGATTTTTCTAATTAATATGAAGTTTAAAACTCAAATGTCTGTCATTATTCTGCCCATAGGAGGTGGAAGTGTTGTTCTTCTCTGTTGTTTTTTGCTAGGGCTATGGCAGAAATTTGATGGCCGGTTAAAGAGGAGGCCAGTTAAAGAGAGACCAGATAAGAGGGTGTCTACTGTACAAAGATTAAAGAAAAAGGCATACAAGGCAAACATTAAATCAAATGTTATACAAGGGCAAATAAATCAGATGAATGCAAAGTACAGTTCAGGTCCACAACAGTACTGCACCAATCAGCAAGGCTGACTCTTTGGTTCTCAAGTTCAGTTCCCACCTGGGCAGTCTTCTATGTCAAGTTTGCATGTTCTTCCTGTGTCCATATCAATTTTCACTTGGGTCTCCACTTTATTCCAACATCACAAAGACATGTCATCAGGTGAGCTCACAACACTTAAACTGCCCTTAAGTGCATCGAGGATGTGGGTTTAAGTGAGCATGAGTCCGACTCCTGAAATGGAATTTACCCATTCAGGATTGGTTCCTGCTTATGAGGACTTGCAACAACCCTAAACTGGATACATTAGGTGTTAAAAATGAGAATAGTTCGATGAATAGACTTAGTGAAGTTCAGCAGATTACTTACATATTGTGTGTATTAAGGATGAGAATGCATCAGAAAAGGAAGCCAGATCAGCATGCTGCTACACGGTTCTGCAAGGGCTCAATATGCTGCTCTTTAATGAAGTTGCCAAAAAATTGAAGCCCCCTCCCCCCACACACACATGACTGAATGCCCAGCTACTAATTTTTCTCAACTCCACAGACCAAATTACTGATTCAGGGATTCATTACACTGTCCTCACCATAGACATGTGCCACATTGCTCAGAAGCGCAAAGTGGCAGTAGCAATCCATATTCTCCATTCCAAAAAGTTTATAATCCTTTCCTTTTGTCTTCTTTTCTGCAGAATCTCTAACTTCCTGTTGCAGTTCATCTTGTCTTTACCTGAATCACAAAACATGCCCAATTCACAATTCATGTCTGCACAACACCCCTAGAACCACATAATATTTTAACATTTTCCTGCAGCTGTGTATCACTTCTTTCTACATTATTCTCTACTTCTGCTGCTTATGTAGCACAGCCCTGGTTCCATGGTGGTCTCTTCACTCATTTGAAATGGTATGTTTCCATCTTTTACACCAGTGCTTGCCAGATATGCATCCCTTTTCATATGTTCATAGGTAAATATTAAGCTAACTGCCTGAAAGGCAATTTTTAAACCTAGCCAATAACCCAACATTAGAATCAAACCCTTGTGTCTATGAGGAAAAGACCTTAACCATCATTTCAACCCCCAATTGATATACATGGGATACCCCCAGCAGCTATGGATACTGCTGTCAGCAGTAAGTACCAAACCATCAAACACATACAGCCTACATGTGATAACATGTCCATGTCACGGCCATACTTCAGGAATAAAGGTGTTTTGCTACAGGTCCTGCAACATGAATCTAACTCACGAGTTTTATTCAGGTAGACTCAATACTCTTCTCTTCACATAACTCCTTAACTCCTTGCCCAGTGCCTACTAACTTTTAATTCCAAAGGATTTTTTGCTCCTCCCATACCGTAATCCTGGAGGTCTGTCAATCAACTCACTGAAACAGTACAACTCCAGCCCACCTCATCCATCACACTTGCACATTCACTCAACAATTACCTAACTGGTTATGAGACAAATTTTCCTTGACAGCTCATCAGCCAACTTGTTACAAGGAAATCCAGGTTGCTCATTCAAGATGGTACCTTGTCATGTCCATGCTGAGTATTTTTGCCACATAAACCAGTGTCACACTCCAGTTCCATGGTATAATATGGTTATCCTATAATGCAATGACTGTGGTTCTTTCAAACATCTTTAGTGAGATTTGTTTTCATTGCACTTTCAGTTAACCACATTGACTTACATTGTGCAAGCTGGCAGGGTTCTTTTCACTGTTCCCCATTGTTGTACAACAGTAGAGTTAGTATTTGTAAGTAAGTGCAGTGGTGGGGGCAATCTACCCACATGGGAATTGCAAGGGGGGTTGTCCCTGAAAAAAAATCTGCTTTTCCAGGATTTCTGACTTACAATTCTTGATGTTAGAAATCTCAGTGAAGTGTAACTCTGCAAGGTAAATCACCTGAAGAAGGCAAACAAGCATATTATATGTTTGTCAGTGCTCTGATTTGTAACTGCTGTTTGCACATCTTGGACAGCACACCATGACACTTTTAATGAAGGTTAGCCTGCTTAATACAGCTATAATCTGCATAAATTTAAAGTGTAAAACACATACAGACATACAATTGTGACAGTGAAAAAACACATGATCCTGTTTGTTCTAAAAACCAGTGATTCCATTTTTTTCTGCAGGCCCCCATTGTTTCCTGCTTGAATGTTACCATTGGCAGTTTGGGTCAGTGCACTACCCAGTCTTGTGAATACTGAACATTGTCTGCCACTGCTTGTCATAGATATGCAAATGCTGCAAACTATATTGTATATACGTATAGTAGTATGTAGCAATATGAAAAAGGGTCACTGCTCAAGCAGTCTTCCCAGAAAGTAAACACTCAGAAACTACAAAGAAGCAGTAATGGATTTTTGTTTTCATTTCAAGGGCTAACAACATTACAGTTAGAAGAAGCATGGCAGGGTAATTGTGGGTGAGAGCTGCTCCAGTCAGTAGTCTGGCTGTGGAATTCTGCACTTGCTGTAAATGGGCCTAGTCACCATCTGTACACCAAAGGCAGAGATCATTCTAGTAATCCAGTAAAGCCTGAACCATCCTGGATAGGTCCAAGAGTGAAATAAGGTGCTTGATCCAGGTTATATTTTTAAGATGGAAACAAGATGTTTCAACACTGTCTGAAACTTGTTTCTTAAATGTCAGCCTATCATAAAACACCATACTCAGCTTATGGCCATGAGAAGTGCATTCCAGCTGATTTCCTGCATAAGATACTAGTGGAGCAGCAGAGAAAGATATGACAGATAAATGGTGGCATTAATCAAGATGGCTTCCATTTTTGAAGGGTTGAGTCTTAGATGGTTCTGCACTAATCATTAGAAAATTGAACCCAAGCAGTCTTTCAAAGCAGTGAAATCAGAAAATGCCTTCTGAAAGACAGAGATATAGCTGAATTATCAGCATATAATTAGTAATAAATACATCTCCCCACAATAACCTCCCTTAGCAGAAGAAGGTATACTATGAACAATAAAGGTGTCAGATGACTGCTCTGAGGCACCCCATATTCCTGAGAAAAAGGTCTAAACTCAGGCAGTTTATTAAAAACTCTATTCATTTTTCTGTCATAAAAAGATTCTCATTGTGTAGAATACCCTGTTCAACCACAACCTAGCTACAAGCTTCATTCCAGCAGAGTGGAGAACTGCCATTGTCATCCCCTTGCAAGAAGGTGGTGCCACTACTGACCATGGAAACTATCACCCCATTAGCTTGACAAGTCTGATCTGTAAAGCCATGGGGCGTATTATTATGGATCTCATAAACAAGGGCATAGGCAATCTCCAAGCACTTGACCCCACCCAGTTTGGATTCGTCAAGTGCAGATCTTGCCTGTTGAAACTGGTTGACTTCTTTGAGACTGTCACCAAGGCCCTGGATGAGGGAAAGTCAGTGCATACAGCTTACCTTGACCTGGCCAAGGCCTTTGACACACTCCTCCACTCAGGCATCATCAAAAATCCAACATAACTTGGCATAAATCCCTATCTCATCAGGTGGGTTGCCAACTAGCTCACTGACAAGACCCTCAAACTCAAAATAGGCACATTCGATAGCAGACCTGCCACTAGTGGAGTTCCCCAGGGATCTGTCCTGGGATCCCTGCTGTTTGGCATCTACTTCTCAGTGGTCCAGGCAAAGACAAAAGACCTGTGGATCACCAAGTTTGCAGATGACTGTAAGTTGGGTGCTGTCATTGACTCCTTAAATTATGTTAACATACTGCAAGAGAGTCTCAAAACAACTAATGACTGGTGCTAAAGTCATGGCCTCAAACTAAATATAAAAAAATGTATCATCATACCATTCAGCAAAAACAGGACCCCTACTGATTATCACATCAAGTAGCAATCCCCTAAGCACACAACTTGTGGTGAGAGACCTGGGCACTCAGGTTGATAACCTGACATTCGACCAGCATGTAGTGGCAGTGGTCAAAAAAGCCTTTTACTTGGTTCATCTCATAAGTAAAGGGATTGTATCCAGAAAAAGGAGGTTATTACCTCTCTATACTCATCCCTCATTAGACCAATATTTGAGTATAATGCCCTGTTTGGTATGTACCTCTCCAAACATCTGCACCAACTGGTAAGACCACTGAAATACCTCACAAGGAGAATACATGGCCTCAAACACCTGTCCTATGTAGACAGGCTGAAATCACTATTACTCTATTCGGTATTGTACAGACTGCTCACAGGTGATCTGTGTCTCACCTACAAGGCAATTTCAGACCCTGCCCTACTAGAGATGCTCCATATCCATAGGTCTAACTCCTCATGCTTTACCCACTTGCAAAGCCTGAATCTTATATGCGACATCGATAAAACCTGCTGGTGAGACAGGTTTGTCTCCCAAAGCCTGCCCCATCTCTGGAATAGACTTCCCATACATGTCAAGCAGAGCACCTCACTGAGCCTCTTCAAGTGCAACCTTGATGAGTGGATGGGAAACCACAAATTTGTCCCAGGGGTTCCACCTGTGTCCCTGATTGACAGGGGTGACAAGTGCTGACTGAGGTTTGTTTTTGAGAATAAACTCTTGGCTAGGCCTGTAAGGACCCCAGGGCCATTAGCCTAGTAACCGCCTATGTTCCTATGATCCTATAATACTATATAAATTACAAAAGAGCTGGTATAATTAAAGCATTATTTAACAGAAATTATCCTTTTATGGCATAGTAAATTAATAATGGGACTCTCTGAAGCATTGCAGCATCATATGTATGAACCACACTTAAACATACTTTTGGGTTCTTTGCAAACAATACTAGTGTATAGCAGTTCTTCCGTGGATTGGCATTTCCTTTTTGTTGTTGTTTTATTTTGATATTTGAAACACCACTCCATCTTGAACTTTTTTGAATGTATTCCAACCTATTGCTCCTAAATTATGCACTGCCCCTATGCGAGTAATCATTTGCCCAAACCTCTGAGATTTGATTGTGAGCAAAGTTATATAAATAATGGCCCACTGTCCACAGCACCAACAAGTGCACACCTCTAAAGTCTGATTGTAAGAAAAGTAAAAGAAATTATAAACACACTGTTCACAGCCCCTACACAAGCTTTATGGACCTTCTGTGAATTTCAAGGCCAGGCTGTCTTTAGATTAGGTGGGGTCCAGGTCAGAGGTTCAGGATGAGGCCTCTCTACCAAGACTGCATCAAAATCTTCTTGTACAGCTGGGAGTCTGGGGTCCACCAAGCCGTCCATGTTATGTGGTGCATTTTATGCCTTAATTTTGAAATATAGTTCCCTATTAATGGTTCTTTTTTTCTTTAAGGTTACACAGAAGAGTTATGCATGTGCCTCTAATAGATTTTGCCCAAGATAAAACTGGTGATGATATTTTATGCATACTAAAACACAACATATTCTATCTCTCTGCCCAGAGCTGTTGAGTCACATCTGACTCCTAAAGTGACCCCAGGAGCAGTTGAAGCCCTCCAAAGAGTTTGCTAATAAGTAGGTAAAGGAAGTAGATGTCTTTCTTCTGTAACACATACACACACACACACACACACACACACACACACACACACACACACACACACAGTCCAGCTACTGCTTGCCTTTGGATATAGGAGAAAACCTGTGCACATGGAGAAAATGTACAAAAACACAAGGAGAATGTCAATACATTGTACACGTCTACTTGCACATTAGTCTAACTCAAGTGTTTCTTTCCTGCACCAGCTTATTGTAGTTCTTGTCTGCTCACTGCAGTAATACTAACTATTATGTAAGCTTTTTATGACATTCATATTCATTCTGCTGTAATATCTATTGTTAATGTTATGTATATTTCATGGTGACATTATAATTCCAGTTGTTGTAATATATGCTGTTAATACATTGTCTTGCCTCTGTGGTCTGGGTCATGGCTGTAAAGGGCGCTCAGACCATTCCATATAACCAGTTAGCAAACCATAAATAAATAAATAAATAAATAAATAAATAAATATGTACAGACACTACACAGAAGGCACCTCAGCTGAAAAATGAATCTGAAGACATAAATTGGCAATTTTATTTACTGTGTCACTGTACCTCCCTGCACAGTTAACTACAGGTTAAGTGGAGGAACATTAGTTCACCTACAAATATTTTTTAGAATGTTAGAGGAAATCAGAGTACATGGATAAAAACTGTGCACAGACAAGTAGGGTAGGCAGACACCAAACTGAAGGAACCACAGCCAAGAACACAACCAGAGAACTAAGTACTCTAGCATGGCAACACTACTCACTACCCCACTCTGCAAATGATCAGTTGCTTTCATACACATTCTATCCAGACCACCAAAATATCCCCTTATTGTGTGAATTCTGCTGTTTGACTGTGATGGAAAGTGAACGAATGTTTAGCCAACATATTAGTCATATATACACTACAACATCCCCCTGACATGCAGGCGTACATGAATAAGTCACAGCAATGATAATTTTGCACTGATTTCAGCAAAATGCAATAAAACTACATGATTCTGCAAATGCCAAGCCAGATAACTGACTATGTAACTATGATCAAACAAAAGAAGGTAAGTCACTTTTATCAATAAACCTCCCCTAAACCCAACAGTGATTCCTACTTGTTGACTGTGTACATCTTGTATGTCTGATTGGGATGAAAAATATATATATAACAGATACAATAATGTAGTTAGCATTTGCTCCACACAAAATTAGCTATAGTAAAGTATTTAAAGTTGCATCACAAAACTATCCATTAGTCCTCCAAATCCAGCATATAACCTCTTAAATGCAACAAACAACAGCAGTGTCTGCCACTGTCCCCAACAGATATCTCCTTACCCAGCATTATAGCCACTTTGATGACTTTGTTCACCTTTGATGTCTGAGTATAAGAAAAATACCTCAATACTTTATTTCAATTCTGCTTCACATAAACTCACACTAGCCAGCCACAGAAAAGTAATCCAATTTGCTTCACATAGATATACATTAACCCTGCAAAACCAGAATAAAAACAATTCAGGATAAGTAAACAACTGTGACAGTCATTTTCAATCATAAACATGCCCTATACCCAGCAATTTTAGCCATGTTGTTGACTGTGTACACTTCAGATGTCTGATAATAAGAACAAATAGATAAATATAATGACCACTGGATTTTTTTCCATTTCTTTTTCACAAAAAACAGTAACCAGCCATAGTAAAGTATTCAGTTGCTTCACACAAATATACTTTAGATCTGTGAAGCCAAAATCATGACTGATTAACTTAAAGGAAAGCAGAAATTGCCCTATACACAACAATTATCATTACATTGACTATGTACACCTCAGACGTAACTGTATTATGACTGTAATATAAAGGATTATGATATGGTCTCCAATCAGAATCGACTTATTATGTGTTTGATACATGGACGCCAAGAAATTTACTTCAAGAGAGAAGCTCAAAAGGCGAATATTTTTGCATCCATGTTGAGGAGACATGATAAAGGTGAATGGTCAGAGATGCCATCATAATTCTTTGTAGAGCATGGAGCTTTATCTGATCCATGTACTACTGGTTACAGAAGTAAAAAAAAAATTTTTTTAAAGCCATAAAGCACTTAGTGAGTGCTGTCAAAAAGACAGCATTATATATCATATGCTATGAAAAGAAATTCAGGGACAGATTATTGGGTCAGATAATGGTCAGGAAGAAAGCTGCTTTTAGCACTAACAGGCTGAACTTCTTAGCTCAATACCTGATCTTAACAAATGAAACAGGAGTGCTTAACAATTGTAAAGATTGAGTCTCATGCTGCAGAAGTGTTAAACTGGTTTGTTGTTTTCATGATATAAGAGTGTAATTGCCATGCTCCATGCACTACAAAAAACTAATGATATACAGAACAAGTTATTTTATGTTATTTCAGACAAACGCAAAGTAGCCAGCCACAGTACATGCATTCCAACCATAGTTCTTAACATCTTAGTGCATGTATACGGAAAACAGTCAGATATAAGAAGACAATAGCCCAAATTCAGGGAAAGCAATCATAAATATTGCTTTTACAGACTTATAAAATTGCTAGAGTAACACATTACCATAAATGTGCATTTTCTGAATGATATAAAGTCAGTAATTAGAATGCCTGTCATTTTAATTACTTTTAGTGACTGCAAGCTCCAACCATTTGCCAGAAAGCCATGATTATTTTGAGGAAAACACCAAAAGTATGAGACAAAATTGGGGGCATTCTGCAAAAATTATGGGAGGCTTCTAACACATATCACACGGAAAAATTATAGTCCAAGCTGCCAGTTATTTACAATATCTGGCTTTCCAGGATAAAAAAATCACTGTTTACCTGCCAGTACCCAGACCATCCTGAGTGTTCTACATTGTGATCACAGCATTCTCTTTACTTGCTGCTCATTGTATAGATCATGGGTGGTACTGAACCAAAAGTCCAGAAATTATGTCCCTTACCTTATAGGCATTACAGCTGTAGTTGCTTTGAAGGTGGGTACCACAGCAGTAGTTTTTTTTCTCTTACCAAAAAAAGGAAGGCAGGAAAACAACCCTGGCTGAATGGTGCCCTAAATAGTTGTCGAATCCTCCTTTGCATAAGGCCAACCATAGGATAGGGGTCTACATGTATGACATAATTAGGACTACTATGTCACCAAGATGGATATCAACTGCAAAACAGTCAGGGAACTATATCATTTTATTATTGCATTAACTGTGATTAATGCTTCTGGATCGGGTGTGCCTAAGGTATAAAGCAGAAGTTAAACTAACACTTTGGAATAAATTATCTGTAGCATCAACATGTAGTGCTAGAGGGCCAAGATATGAACCCAAATAAGCCCAGCCCCAGTATGTGGAGTGAAATTAATTTCCCTTAAAAGGCTAGAGTAGATAACACTGTAGTATGTTAAATTGTTCTCTGCTTATTGTATGTCATTGCTTACTAATGTTAAAACTGTATTTTTGTGTTTCTTGGTTAGGACTGTAAAATAAACACAGTTTGTCAAAATAGTAATGTAATTAGATATAAATACTCTGCGAAGTCCACAGAACTACGCAACAATGTTTCAGTTTTTTAGTGAAAACAAATAAAAAGGCATATAGTGCACATATAAAATTCTTACATAACAGTTAGCTTTCAGGCTAACAAGTTCTTCATTAGGCTCATTAATACCATAATAAAAAATTTGAGGACAATTAAGAAATGAAAAGACTTCAGCAATACTCTTATTATAAATTCATTTTAACATAGTTGCAACTCAAAGGGTAGAATATACATTTGGTAAAAGAGGTTTTGTGGGTAAAAAAAGTGAGAATGCACATATTGAATGAATGTAGGAATGTGCAGGAAAATTAATATTTGAATGAAAAAGTGGTGGTTGTGAAGATGTGCAAGACTGTGTTATAGGAGCTGTGAATATGCAAGTGTTTGTGTGTTAGGTTTTAAGTAAGGGTTAGATAAGGGGGCAGAGTCAGCATTGCGTATGTTTTGGGTTGTTTATGTGTTTCTTTTGTCTTGTCTAGTGGTACTGTTAGGGGAAAGGGAGCTAGAAATGTAATGTGTAGGGTTAGGGTTTAGAGCAGGGTTAGAATTATGGTTAGGGTTAGTACACATAAGTAAGATGGTGAAGAGGTCAAAGGTATCATATTGCTACTCAGTGCCTCCCCAAATGAAAAGCAAGTTATTAATCTATCATATCTATATCAGTACATGCTGAAAAAAGTCATAATAATATAAACATCCTTCCTTCCATTTCCCAAGTATCCAACTGGAAAATGGAGGGCCATAGTGGCCCCTATCATTACCCCATTGACTTGCTTGTAAAACTTTGTTGGTGGCATTTTTTTTACCATGTGAATTTTTATTTTGGCCACCTGTCATGTCCATTTTTTTTTTTTTGCTTTTAAATTATAACGATCAGTAAAATCTGGCCAGGAATTAGGTCAAATGTGAATAAGGTAGACCATCAAAAAATCCATCCTGGCCAATCTGCAGGGGTCAGGGTTGTCTTTCATATATTTTCCTACTGAGAGAGTAAATCAATGTATTCTCAAATATCAATATTCTACTCAAAAGTAGATTGCAGGGGTTTAGCAGGTTTCTATTTCTCATCAGTCTTTAGAGCTAAGACACTTTTAAAACTAAATGCACTTCTATTATTTTTCTAAATATCCTTTTTTTTATTTTGAGTAGTAGATTATCACAAAATACAACAAAGATATGCAATATAAACTGATATAGTACTATAAATCAATCAATCTGTGTGTGTGTGTGTGTGTGTGTGTGTGTGTGTGTGTGTGTGTGTGTGTGTGTGTGTGTGTGTATATATATATATATATATATATATATATATACACATATATATAAATACACACAATGTAACAGCAGTTGAATCGAAGTTAAATTGTTTCACTAAAGTGAAAGAAAACTTGAAATTATGACACTGAAATAGTACAATATTTTAACAGCATACATATAGAAGTGTCAGCTAGCATAAACCTTTGTACAATGCTGAATAATCATATATCATCTAGTCTGTCGGGCATATTATATAAGCTCTCTGCCATAACTTTGGATATCTTTTCTACAACTTCTTGAACCTTTTTAGTGATTTCTGCTGATTGCAATAAAATCTTCATGTAGGCTTTCTAACTCAGCCATGGTATTTCCTGCCCATATATTATTTTGTATAATAAAAATAGCCAGAGATATTGACTGTATGACAGTTACTCCATATTCTATTCATTTTTAGGGAAAAATAAACCAAATAACCAAGGATTCTGAATCAGTATCTTTAACATCTTTGAAACTACTCATATTCTTTGATGAGATTCACAGTTCTGTAATAAATGTTTGGAATCTTTATTTTTTACAAAGTTAACAGTCAGGAGATGCTGGAATGCCATGACTAATTATTTAATTGTATATATGGACTACATACTGTGGTTAATCATAAATTGCTTACAGTAACATTTAGAACGAAGAAGGTGTTTCTAGGGGTCATGGCAAAAGACTGAAGATTCATTTAATTGAACTGTAGTTGTGTTGTATGTCCATAAGGCTGAATGAACATATGACTGAATGCAAGGAATTGCGGAGGTATGTGTGGCTTTGGAGATTAGTTGTGTGGCTGTGTGTGTGTGTGTGTGTGTGTGTGTGTGTGTGTGTGTGTGTGTGTGTGTGTGTGTGTGTGCGTGTGTGTGTGTGTGTGTGTGTGTGTGTGTGTCTGTGTGTTTAATGAATGTGTTCTGTGTCCAAGATGTCATGTGTCATTGTAGTGTGCTATTGGAAGTGTTTTTCTATTATCAGATGTAGGGTTGGTGTTAGGGGCAGGGGTAGAGTTAGGTTTAGCATGTATTAGCAAGGTGGATCAGGGGATCTACCTTACTAATACATGCTAACCCTAACCTTACCACTGCCCCTAACTTCATCCCTATATCTAAACTTAGATAAATCCTTCCCATAACACTACCACTATTCCAGTGATGGCAGCAGTTAGAAGAGAAAAGTGTTTTCCTATTCTGATTTCTTTAAGTTTTAGTATTTTAAGAGTTCATTGTACTGGGTTCAATCTTTTATAGTTCAAACGTTTAGAACTTCAGTCATTTAAAGGAGAAACATTTATAGACATATTCTCAGATGTGTTCCAAAAGTAACCAACCTCAATTGAAACTAGCACAGCAGATTAGTAACTGGATTCATGCATCTTTCAAAACACATTCTTATTAATAACTTTATTATATGTTACAGAAATTGTATGTTATTGGGAAGATGAAACATCAAATATTCTCTTAGCAATAAATAATTTTAGGTGTAGCTGTCTGAGCCAGGAAAAGATCCAAATTAGTTAGAAAAACTTGATTTTTGGAAATCTTCTACTTAACTATTAACTTCTGAGTTTAATCTAGTCTAACAGAAATGACTAAAATAAACCAAAAAAGAATAAAATACTCAACACACTCCATAATAAAGTGATATTAGTATTATATAAATAATTAGTATTTTTTTACTTTGTGTTTATCTGAGCTATAAACTTTCTTATGAATTTTACCAACTGAATTAATACAATAAGCAGCTGAAATTCATTTCCACTCAGATTGATAAGCAGTAGTAACTTTAGATTTACTCCATTTTCCAGGCATTGGTTCTATTAACACATATTTAAATAACAAAAAATTCAGTTTAAGTTTATGTCACTCAGGATTAATGTATTTTATCTAGATTTAGCTTGCAATTGCAAACTTGACTAAAGCTATCTATTACTTGAAGTAAATGTACCATGGGAATCTATTAGTTAGTTAAGTACACCATTATTTCATCAGCAAATGTTGTGGCCTTAACAATTGATTGACAGCCTATTCCTCTAAACAATGGGTGACTCATTAAAAGCAAAATAATAGCTCCATATACAAACTGAATATGTAGGGAAAGAGGATACATCTTTGTCTTATTCCGTTTGTATAATAACAACATAAATTCACAAATTAATGCCATAAATTGATAAACCAGTTGTTGACTATGTATATAAGTAATATATACAGCAAGACAGACAGCCACAAGATCACATACATTCAATAAGAGAGACAGCCACAACATCACATACAAGAGTGGACAACATGCAACTCGAATAGACTTCCTCCTACAATGGAAAAATGAGTCGGTTAGAATTAGACATTTGGAAAGGCAGCCCCAGTGGAACAATAAGCGCAGAGCAAAACACTGCATAAACTCCTGATTGCCACAATTAGTTGCAAACAGTGGTCAGAGAAGGCTCCAGGCTCAACAGAGATTTAGCTGAAGACTTGGAAGTTGACTGGAAGGCACGCACAAGAATTTAAGGAATTATTTGGAGATCTAGCACCTCAGGAAAAAGAGGAAATAAGTGGAGTGGAAGAAGAATGGCATCACCTCAAAGAAGCATGTGTCAGGAATACAGAACAGGTATGCAGCAAAGCCACGTATAGCAGCAACGTACATAAGGAAAACTGGTGATGTAATGCAAAAGTCCAGGAAGTCATCAAAAGAAAGAAGGAATGTAGTAAAGAGTGGGAGGAAGAAAACATGGATTAGGCTAAGAAGGAATATTGGTTGGCTAACAAAGAGGCTAAGAGCTAAGAAAGGAGTTACGGTAGCAAAGAACAAGGCATCAGAGGCATTCTACTCGTTTCTGGAAAGTGGCTCAGTAGTTGGCACAAAGAAACTCTATCACATTGCAAGGCAAAGATAGAAAGATAAATAAGCTAGTGAGACACTCTTCATAAGAGATGCCAGTAACAACCTGCTCCCCAGTCCAGAGGGCATCAAAGGCAGATAGAAGGTGTACTTCCAGCAGCTTCTACATGAAGAAAGCTCCACAGAAGGTATACTGCCCCAACACAACCTAAATGAGAGAAGAGAAGGAGCCCACACTAGAAAAAGTAAGAACTGCAACAAGGAAAATGATGTCATGGAAAGCAGCAGGCTCAGATGAGGTCACCACAATATGATCAAGATGTTGGGGGTGATAGGGTAGAAATGGTTTCTGAGAGTATTCATAGCTGTATGGAGAGAAAGGTGTATCCCAGATGGCTGCAAAAGAAGCATATTAGTCCCAATGTACAAGAACAAAGAGGACAGCCACAATTGTGGGCAGTACGGAGGTATCAAACTCCTGTCACACTGTATGAAAGTTCTGGACTGATAAATGAATACACAGAGTAGTAGCAAGTAAGCTGGGAGATGAACAGTTTGGATTTAGATTGGGATGCTGCACAAGTCACCTGATGTATTAAGTGAGACAGATAGTTGAGAAGAAGCTAGAGATGAGGAGAGGGTCCAAATGGGTATTCCTAGAAGAGAAAGTGTATGCCATGGTCCTAAAAAAGCTGATTTGGGCAATTCTGTGGTTGTTTGAAGTCCCATAAACATTGGTAGAATTAACTCAGGCTATGAACAAGGACTCAGTAACTCAAGTACAAACAGTTTTCGGTCTCACAGAGTGGTTCCCAGTCAGAGTAGGCATGCATCATGGTTCATTTCTAAGCCCACTGCTGTTCATACAGGTCAAAGAGAACAGATCAATAAAGTTGCTGCATGCAGGTGATGCAACCTTACAGGCAGGCTCTAAATAAGAACTTCAGCAAAGGATAGGGGAATGCATAAGTGAACGCCCATGGGATGATGTATAAAACTGTGGTGTGACCAGTACTACTGTATGGTACAGAAACCTGGGCAGTAAAGGCAGAGCAATTAAGGAAGCTAAAGCTGATAGAGATAAAGTACCTGAGATAGGTGGTAGGAGCACACTGTGAGACAGATAAAGAAATTATGACATCATTGTAGACGCCAAGGTAGCTACATTGCAGAGATGGTCAGGTCAGGGGTTGTCTTTCATATATTTTCCTACTGATAGAGTAAATCAATGTATTCTTAAATACCAATATTCTAATCAAAAGTAGATTGCAGGGGTTTAGCAGGTTTCTATTTCCCATCAGTCTTTAGAGCTAAGACATGTTTAAAACTGAATGGACTTCTATTTTCATTCTAAATATCCTTTTTTATTTTGAGTAGTAGATTGCCACAAAATACAACAAAAATATGCAATATATACTGATATAGTACTATAAATCAATTAATCTAACTGTGTGTGTGTGTGTGTGTGTGTGTGTGTGTGTGTGTGTGTGTGTGTGTGTGTGTATATATATATATATATATATATATATATACACATATATATAAATACACACAATGTAACAGTAGTTGAATCGAAGTTTAAATTGTTTCACTAAAGTGAAAGAAAACTTGAAATTATGACACTGAAATAGTACAATATTTTAACAGCATACATATAGAAGTGTCAGCTAGCATAAACCTTTGTACAATGCTGAATAATCATATATCATCTAGTCTGTCGGGCATATTATATAAGCTCTCTGCCATAACTTTGGATATCTTTTCTACAACTTCTTGAACCTTTTTAGTGATTTCTGCTGATTGCAATAAAATCTTCATGTAGGCTTTCTAACTCAGCCATGGTATTTCCTGCCCATATATTATTTTGTATAATAAAAATAGCCAGAGATATTGACTGTATGACAGTTACTCCATATTCTATTCATTTTTAGGGAAAAATAAACCAAATAACCAAGGATTCTGAATCAGTATCTTTAACATCTTTGAAACTACTCATATTCTTTGATGAGATTCACAGTTCTGTAATAAATGTTTGGAATCTTTATTTTTTACAAAGTTAACAGTCAGGAGATGCTGGAATGCCATGACTAATTATTTAATTGTATATATGGACTACATACTGTGGTTAATCATAAATTGCTTACAGTAACATTTAGAACGAGGAAGGTGTTTCTAGGGGTCATGGCAAAAGACTGAAGATTCATTTAATTGAACTTTAGTTGTGTGTCCATAAGGCTGAATGGACATATGACTGAATGCAAGGAATTGGGGAGGTATGTGTGGCTTTGGAGATTAGTTGTGTGGCTGTGTGTGTGTGTGTGTGTGTGTGTGTGTGTGTGTGTGTGTGTGTGTGTGTGCGCGCGCGTGTGTGTCTGTGTGTTTAATGAATGTGTTCTGTGTCCAAGATGTCATGTGTCATTGTAGTGTGCTATTGGAAGTGTTTTTCTATTATCAGATTTAGGGGTGGTATTAGGGGCAGGGGTAGAGTTAGGTTTAGCATGTATTAACAAGGTGGATCAGGGGATCTACCTTACTAATACATGCTAACCCTAACCTTACCACTGCCCCTAACTTCATCCCTATATCTAAACTTAGATAAATCCTTCCCATAACACTACCACTATTCCTGTGATTCATGCATCTTTCAAAACACATTCTTATTAATAACTGTATTATATGTTACAGAAATTGTATGTTATTGGGAAGATGAAACATCAAACATTCCCTGAGCAATAAATAACTTTAGGTGTAGCTATCTGAGCCAGGAAAAGATCCAAATTACTTAGAAAAACTTGATTTTTGGAAATCTTCTACTTAACTATTAACTTCTGAGTTGAATCTAGTCTATCGGAAATGACTAAAATAAACCAAAAAATAATGAAATACTCAACACACTCCATAATAAAGTGATATTAGTATTATATAAATAAATAGTATTTTTTTACTTTGGGTTTATCTGAGCTATAAACTTTCTCATGAATTTTACCAACTGAATTAATACAATAAGCAGCTGAAATTAATTTCCACTCAGATTGATAAGCAGTAGTAACTTTAGATTTACTCCATTTTCCAGGCATTGGTTCTATTAACACATATTTAATTAACAAAAAATTCAGTTTAAGTTTATGTCACTCAGCATTAATGTATTTTTATCTATATTTAGCTTGCAACTGCAAACTTGACTAAAGCTATCGATTACTTGAAGTAAATGCCCCATGGGAATCTATTAATTAGTTAAGCACACCATTATTTCATCAGCAAATGTTGTGGCCTTAACAATTGATTGACAGCCTATTCCTTTAAACAATGTGTGACTCATTAAAAGCAAAATAATAGCTCCATATACAAACTGAATATGTAGGGAAAGAGGATACATCTTTGTCTTGTTCCGTTTGTATAATAACAACATAAATTCACAAATTAATGCCATAAATTGATAAACCAGTTGTTGACTATGTATATAAGTAATATATACAGCAAGAGAGACAGCCACAAGATCACATACAAGAGTGGACAACATGCAACTCGGATAGACTTCCTCCTACAATGGAAAAATGAGTCAGTTAGAATTAGACATTTGGAAAGTCAGCCCCAGTGGAACAATAAGCGCAGAGCAAAACACTGCATAAACTCCTGATTGCCACAATTAGTTGCAAACAGTGGTCAGAGAAGGCTAGAGGCTCAACAGAGATTTAGCTGAAGACTTGGAAGTTGACTGGAAGGCACGCACAAGAATTTAAGGAATTATTTGGAGATCTAGCACCTCAGGAAAAAGAGGAAATAAGTGGAGTGGAAGAAGAATGGCATCACCTCAAAGAAGCATGTGTCAGGAATACAGAACAGGTATGCAGCAAAGCCACGTATAGCAGCAACGTACATAAGGAAAACTGGTGATGTAATGCAGAAGTCCAGGAAGTCATCAAAAGAAAGAAGGAATGTAGTAAAGAGTGGGAGGAAGAAAACATGGATTAGGCTAAGAAGGAATATCAGTTGGCAAACAAAAAGGCTAAGGGCTAAGAGAGGAGTTACGGTAGCAAAGAACAAGGCATCAGAGGCATTCTACTGGTTTCTGGAAAGTGGCTCAGTAGTTGGCACAAAGAAACTCTTATCACCTTGCAAGGCAAAGACAGAAAGATAAATAAGCTAGTGAGACACTCTTCATAAGAGATGCCAGCAACAACCTGCTCCCCAGTCCAGAGAGCATCAAAGGCAGATAGAAGGTGTACTTCCAGCAGATTCTACATGAAGAAAGCTCCACAGAAGGTATACTGCCCCAACACAACCTAAATGAGAGAAGAGAAGGAGCCCACACTAGAAAAAGTAAGAACTGCAACAAGGAAAATGATGTCATGGAAAGCAGCAGGCTCAAATGAGGTCACCACAATATGATCAAGATGTTGGGGGTGATAGGGTCGAAATGGCTCCTGAGGGTACTCATAGCAGTATGGAGAGAAAGGTGTATCCCAGATGGCTGCAAAAGAAGCATATTAGTCCCAATGTACAAGAACAAAGAGGACAGCCACAATTGTGGGCAGTACGGAGGTATCAAACTCCTGTCACACTATATGAAAGTTCTGGACTGATAAATGAATACACAGAGTAGTAGCAAGTAAGCTGGGAGATGAACAGTTTGGATTTAGATTGGGATGCTGCACAAGTCACCTGATGTATTAAGTGAGACAGATAGTTGAGAAGAAGCTAGAGATGAGGAGAGGGTCCAAATGGGTATTCCTAGAAGAGAAAGTGTATGCCATGGTCCAATAAAAGCTGATTTGGACAATCCTGTGGTTGTTTGAAGTCCCATAAACATTGGTAGAATTAACTCAGGCTATGAACAAGGACTCAGTAACTCAAGTACAAACAGTTTTCGGTCTCACAGAGTGGTTCCCAGTCGGAGTGGGCGTGCATCATGGTTCATTTCTAAGCCCACTGCTGTTCATACAGGTCAAAGAGAACAGATCAATAAAGTTGCTGCATGCAGGTGATGCAACTTTACAGGCAGGCTCTAAATAAGAACTTCAGCAAAGGATAGGGGAATGCATAACTGAACGCCCATGGGATGATGTATAAAACAGTGGTGTGACCAGTACTACTGTATGGTACAGAAACCTGGGCAGTAAAGGCAGAGCAGTTAAGGAAGCTAAAGCTGACAGAGATAAAGTACCTGAGATAGGTAGTAGGAGCACACTGTGAGACAGATAAAGAAATGATGACATCTTTACAGACGCCAAGGTAGCTACATTGCGGAGAGGGTCAAAGTGAACAGATTACTGTGGTTTGGGCATATGTACAGGAAAGCAAAAGACAATCTGGTAAGAAAGATTTGTGACAGACTAGAAGAAAGAAAGAGGAGATGAGGGCATCCAGCAAATAAGTGAATGGATTGTATGAGAGAAGACCTATGAGAGTCAGGAATGACTGAAGAAAAAGGTAAAGAATGCTGACATCTGTGTGGTCACTGCGACATGGTTTAAAGCCGCAGAGAGCACATCAACAGTCCTAAGTTATAATGCCTTCCACACATTTAGACCAGCTACTTCACAGGTAGGAACTAAAGGTGGAGGTGTCTCTATTTACATCAAAGATAAATATACGTCAAGGCTAGTTAAACAGGACAATGCACCTGAGCTGCTCCATATTCAAATCATCATAGGCAAAATCAAATACCACTTCCTTGTAAGCTATAGGTCCCCGTCTATGACCCAGGAAGCCCATACCATGTATTTAAACTTATTAGAAACACTAACCATTCAACCCATTATCATATTCATGGGTGACTTTAATTACCTATATTAACTAGGAATCCTATACGACACTAAACGTACATGCACAGAGATTCCTGGATTTTGTAAACACAAACTCCCTGGACCAGATAGTCAATACACCAACCAGGGGAGCAGCCATACTAGATCTGGTCCTCACTAATATGGGAGGGTGCTGCACACCCCCTACTGTAATGCCTTCCCTGGTAAAGTCACACCACAAAATGGTCACCTTTGAAGTAAAAATAAAACCTGGACCCCCCCGCTAAACCCGGAATATTCAGGAACTATTCTAAGGCTAACCACCTGCTTTTAAGTGAGAACCTGGTAAAATTTCAAGCCACCATAAACCCTGAGAACACTGCTGCCTATGCAGAACTGTTTGCAGAAACCCTGTACAAGCATGTTAATAGCTACAGAGAGGCAGCTGTACCCACCAGGAAGAAGTACAGAACTAACTCAAAAAACAAGCCACTCTAGTGGAATCACAAAATCACTGGACTGTATCACAGGAAGAAGAATATCATGACAAAAATGAGTAGGTGCAGCACCCAGCAGAATACAAGCGATCTCACCAAACTAAACAAACAACTCAGAGGACAAATAAAGTCTACCAAAGGCAAATTTGAGGTAAGTTATGTCTTCCAGGCCAAGGATAACCACAAAGCATTATTTAGATATGTCCACAACCTCATAGGCAATACACAATTGTGTGCAGAGCTCATTGTAAATTGAGCCACCTATACTAAGCCAGAAGACATAGCAAACCTTCTGGCTGATAAATTCGGCTCCAACTTTACCCCTCTCTTCCCCTCAACCTTCCCTCAGGAAATATAATCAAATATAACTCCCCCTACTATCACTAGGGAATAGGTCCTTAATGTCCTCTCTAAAACCAAGAACACTGCATCAATGGGCCCAGACAATATCCCAGGATGTTTTCTAAATAGCATGAAACATGACCTATCAGGGTATCTGTAATTACTATTTAACTGTAACCCCCAAACAGGTTTCATGGCTCATGAATGGAGAAAGGCAACAGTCATTCCTCTGCACAAAAGTGTGCCATCTACAGACCCTGGAAACTACAGATCCCTAAGTCTCACTAGTCTTATATGTAAAGCCATGGAAAGAATTATCATGGAGATAATCACTGGAGATACAGTAAACCTCCAGATACTGGACCCAAACCAGTTTGGTTTTGTCAAGGGCAGACCATGCCTACTCAACCTGGTGGATATCTTTGAGAAGGTCACTAAAGCAATGAATGAGGGCAAAATTGTTCACACTGCCTACCTTGACTTGGCCAAGGCATTTGACACAATTCCCAACTTGGTTATTGTTGACAAACTCAAGGGGTTAGATACAAACCCATATATCACCCGGTCTTTGAGCCAACTGACTGAAAGACAGGACCCAGGAAGTTAGAAGTGGGGAGTCCACCTCTAAAAAGAGGCCAGTCACAAGTGGAGACCTTCAGGGATCATTCTTTGGACTGCTCCTATTTCTCATTTACATCTCAGAAATCAAGGCCAGTGTCAGTGGTCTCTGGCTGACTTAATCTGCAGATGATTACAAATTAGGAGTTCTCATTGAATCTCATACTGACACAAATGTTCTCCAGGAGAGGCTGACAAAGACAATCAACTGGTGTCAAAGCCATGGACTAAAACTAAATTCCAAGAAATGCATAATAACATCCTTTGGGAAGTCATCTATCCCTGGTAACTATCATATTGACAACACACCCCTTAGAGATGACCTTATAGTCAGGGAATAAGGGACACACATAGATAGTAATGTAGCCTTTGACCATCATGTGTCTACAGTGATGAGGAAATCATTCCATATTGCGCAACTTATAAACAAAGGTACAGCATCTAAGTGCAAGGAAGTCATTGTTCCACTGTATTCGGCATTCATCAAACCTATCATTGAGTACAATGCCCCCTTTGGTATGCATCAAACCAGGTATATCCAACAATGGGAACATCCACAGAGGTTCCTCACTAAAAGAATACAGGACTTAAGTAAAAAGTCCTTTGCAGATCACCTCAAGGCCCTATCTCTGTATTCTGGCTCTTGTAGGCTTTTGAGGGGAGATCTATGCCTGCCATATAGGGCATTGTCAGACCCCACTCTGATGGAACTCCTGCATATCCACAAAACAAACAGCACCAAAATTACTCATTCTAAAGACTTAAACCATGCATGTGATATAAATAGCTCCTGCTGGAGAGATAAGTATGTGTCCCAGAGACTAGTGTGTCTACAGAACAAGGAATGTGAAGAAGAGTTCCTCCCTAACTCAGCAAATGGTGTTGTTAAGAGGGTTTGGAAAAAAATTTAATTTACAAATAATTTTGAAAAGTAAACAGGTATGTCCTAAACTGAAAGCTTAAGATGCATACAAAGTTAAATGAGACCTTATAATAATAATGATAGGTATGAACATTTGATTCAGTAGTCAGATAAATCTCTTGTGTCTTCTTGCTTTCTGTGACTATGGACTGACAGAAAAAAAATCAGGTAAAACTTATAGTGCTACAGTTATTAACACTGCTGGAAAAAGATTTTATCAGTATTTACTAGAGAAACAGAGAAATAGTTTTTGATCGTAGTGTTATCAAAATTTGTTTTTGGTAAAATATACCACATATATATATATATATATATATATATATATATATATATATATATATATATATATGTGTGTGTGTGTGTGTGTGTGTGTGTGTGTGTGTGTGTGTGTGTGTGTGTGTGTGTGTGTGTGTGTGTGTGTGTGTATGTGTGTGTGTGTATGTATATATATATATATATATATATATATATATATGGGTCTACTTTATAAGATCAAGGGACCATTTGATCGACATTCATTTGGTCGACAGCTCATTTGGTTGACAACCAGTATTCAAGGCACTTAACAGGGATTTGCCCCCTCCCCAATGTTGTGCAACCCTGGAGTTGATATATATAGTTAGAGGGGGGCACAGCCCCCCACATTGGGGGGTGTGGGGGGGGTGAACCTATTTCCGTTTAAAACATGAAAATACAACAAAAACTACACATTTTAAATGAAAATAGGTGGGGGGCTTCGCCCCCACACCCCCCAATGTGGGGGGCTGTGCTCCACACACATACCCTCTAACTATATATATCAACTCCAGGGTCACACAACATTGGGGAGGGGGGGCAAATCCCAGGTTTTTGCCTTGAATACTGGTTGTTGACTAAATGAGCTGTCGACCAAATGAATGTCGATCAAATGGTCTGTCGATCTTATGAAGTAGACATATATGTGTGTGTGTGTGTGTGTGTGTGTGTGTGTGTGTGTGTGTGTGTGTGTGTGTGTGTGTGTGTGTGTGTGTGTGTTTGTGTGTATTATTTAACAATATTGTATAAGAAAATATAATTAAGTATATACAAAAATATTTTAGAACCAGCTTTTAGCTATTATCAACCTCAACAGTACACCAGACCTAATACTTAATCCTTAACCTGTCTGGAATATTTTATATATATATATATATATATATATATATATATATATATATATATATATATATATATATATATATATATATAGGTATAAATATAGATATACACTGGATTCTCTATGCCTTGCATGGTGTGCAGGATCAGTGCAGGAGCTCTAGCAGGCAATATGTCTGCTGTGCGATCCAGTAACAGCCTGCAGGGGCGTGCACGAGCGCTCCTACACTAGTCCTGCATGGACTAAGCCCCTGTATGGAAATTACCCCATTTGCAGGAGAAATGCATGCAAATGAGGTGAAATTGCGATCCAGGAATCTTGCAACCGACTGTGCAGGACTAGTGCAATCTGCAGAAATGTACTCGGTTAGTAACATAATACATTTCTGCAAAATCCAAAACGGAGCTTTGACAGCTCCAAATAAAGGCGGCATATCAGTTAGGAAGCATGCCAATTGCCAAGTATAAGGCCATTGGCATTGCAAACAGCCAAAAAAATTTAAAAATCAACTTTTTTTTTTAGCTGATCTCAGCTGTTTAAGCGTAGGGCAGCGGCACGCAAATGGGATAGGGGGGAAATAACAAAATAAATCTAAATTAAGCATTCTAACTAAAATCACAATTCTGCCATGCAAGTCAGTGTCAGGCAGAAGACAACATGGCCAGTGAGTAGTGGTTGCTAAGGGGGGAGGCTCAGTGTGAGACATGTAACTATGCATTAGCAGGCAATCCTATGCAAATGAGGGGAATAATAGTGAATCCCAGTTTTCCCCAGCATGCTAGTCAGGTCCCAACAGTGTAAGAGTAGAAAAGGTTTGGTGCCTAGGAGTTAGCTGACATCATGGGGAGGGTGTCAGGTATACTGTAAGTGGATTGGAGCCCTGTGGCTTGGGTTTGTGCCTAGCTTACCAGAGCTAAGCTAGGAGGTGTGTCTGTATCTGTGTAGCACTCTGTACATTGCCTTAGCTGGTGTGCACGCTGCGCACCAAATTTTAAAGGAAGAAAAAAAAAGTTAAATCAAGAAATAGCAAAATGTGCACATTTGAGCACTCTGTTTGCATGGCATGCTCCCGGGCTTAAACAGAAAGGCAATGGGAAGGGAAAACAGCAGTCGGAAGGTAATCAGGGAGAACAAGCATAGCTGGCAGGTGAAATGTATCAGAATCAGCCAATTACACAGGCAGCAGACCAGCCCAGCCTAGAACACTACTATAAACTATGCAAACACCTTCCCATCTGGTTTTTCCCATACTCTACACCACCAGTGTATACAAGCAGGGAACTTTTAACACTCACAACAACAAAATGATAGCGGCTGCAATAGCTATCATACAACAACTTGTGGAAGAGGCTAAGGGGGTTGAGGATGTGAATGCTGTCAACCAACCCACAGTGAGGAGACAGGGAAGAGCGTACAGACCCAGGGTAACCTACCAGGGGTTACATGAGCTGGAGACAGTGGAGCACTATAGGGTGGAAAGGGACCTCCTACAGCAAATTGTTGAGCTGTGCCAGCCACACCTCACACACAGAACTAACAGAGGGAACCCATCCCAGTGGATACCAGGGTATGTGTAGGCCTAAGAATACTAGCTACAGGTACCTTCCAAAGGCCAACTGGGGATATGATGGGGATCTCACAGGCATCAGCATCCAGGGTACTCCACCAGTTCCTGGATGCCATGTCAACACATGTCGATGAGCACGTATATTTCCCCAACACCCGTGAGGTATTGGCCAGCAATATGCAACTGTTCCACCAAATAGCAGAATACCCTGAGGTAGTGGGTGCTATAGACTGCACGCACATATGCATCAAAGCACCACCTGGTGAGCGGGGTAGGGTCTTCATCAACCGCTAGGGCTTCCCCTCCATCAACTGCCAGATCATGTGTGATGCCCAGGGCATAATAATGAATGTGTCTGCTGGCTGCCCTGGAAGCTGTCATGATTCCCACATCTGGCATCTGATGCAGCTATATCACAGATTTGCCAGTGGGGACATCCCTCACAGTCAATTAATGGGGGATGCTGGATACGCACTGGAGCCGTGACTGATGACACCCCCCAGAAATGCACATGTACCTGAACAAGAACTCCATATTGAGACACACGCACAGACTAGAATTATAGTAGAGCATGTGTTTGGGATGCTCAAGTCATGGTTTCAGTGTCCAGACACATCCGGAGGAGCCTTGCAGTACTCACCAACTACATGTACCCAAATTGTCCTCATATGTGCCATTCTACACAATATGATCCTGTGGAAACAGCTGCAGCAGGAACAACACGGGGCAGGGCCACACAGACCCCCATCATTGCCATGGCTTGCACAGGCACAGAGTGACTCGGAGGAGGAACAACCTGAGCCTGCCCCAGTAGGCAGAAGGAGGTGTGCCCAATATGCCTAGGCCTTGGCAAAAAGACAATGCATAGCACATACACTGACACAGGGGGGACCCAGGGAATAACACCTCTCTCTGACTCTTACATACAGTAAAAGGGATGCCAAACATTACACTACCTGTGCTCAACTATGTCTAGGGAGTGTACTATGTGCATCTTACATGACATAAGCAGCCCTGCAGCACCACCCTCAATACTGGGACACCCACAAGGTAAGTAACTCACACATGCCAATCAGGGGAGTTAATATACCCAACAACAATCACAGCCAGCAGGACAGGTATAAACAAATGCAAACAAAGGCCGTGCTATGGCCTCTGAATGATGCCTATGGGTAATCTCCCCCTTCAGGCCTACCCAGACAGATTACAGCAGGTCAGGCAGTGGGACATTAGTTCTGAAGGGTAGGAAGTCAGACACTAATATGTAGGTAAATCAAAGCTAAGATTTGTAGTACACTGGTATGCCTCTAGTCAGCATGACAGGTAAGAATACAGAATGAAATGGAGTATCAGACATACCAGTACAGTCATAGCAAATGTGTACAAGTGTCATGTGTGCCTCCCCATCCTACGTAGAAATGTAGTAACAGTCAGGTGTGCCCCCCAATCATGTGTAGAAATGTAGAAATAGTCAGATGCCCCCCCCATCCTACGTAGAAATGTAGTAACAGTCAATGCCAAATGATCGACGGATACCCTGCAGAAACAGTATACTACCTGTAGGTGTACAACACAATAGTCGGCACTGCAGTACAAACTACCTGGACTTGATCCACACATTCAATACAGACGGGCATACTGGGCATGTTCACACACTTAGAGAAATGAAGGCAATGTCAGTCAACAACATACTGAAAGGTCATACGGGGCATGCTCACACACTTAAACACATGAAGGCTATGTCTGCAAACACCAGTGGACCAGATATATCTGGCAGTTGCAGATGTTAGTGCAGACACTCCTCAGTATGCACCACACATGCTTTGCACACACAGTGGATAGGAATACGGACATATATCTCAGGACAACACACTATAATAAGCCAAAGGTAGATGTACATAGATGTGTGGAAGAGGGTGACTGTGACAAGGAGCCATCCAGGCTTGTCCCACCCAGCACACAGCCAAAGGGCCACAATCGCATGAGGTTCAGATGTCACTCACTGTAGATACTAGCCACTGGTATTTGTCAGCATAACAGACTATGTGGTGCATGTGCTAGCTGTGCAACATGACTGTACAAGGAAGTAGTCATCTAGCAAATGTATGCACATACCTGTGAAATATGACCCTGTATGTGCCCGCATGTGGTGTGTCAATCTCTAGATGAATGGGTTATGGCCCATGAACACACACTGCCCTCCCCATAGCCCTACTATGACAAGCCTGTTGACATCATCCACTGTGAATTACACCTTTGGGAGAGCTGTAGCCCAGTAATCTTCATGGCACGTCCCATAACTGCGTACTGCTGTAGTGTAATAATCTAGTCAGGTAGGAGTTACAATCCCAGACATGGCAACTGCGAGTGTGTGTTTGTGTGTGTTTCTATCTGTGTAGAGAGCAATGCTTTTTAGGGTAGTCACATTCCCTACACCTCAAATGCTCTACTTTGGTAAGGCTGCTGATGTCATCCACCTAAAAATACATCCCTGGGAAAGTTGTAGCCCAGTAATCTATGGAGCATGTCCTATAACTGCATGCTGTGGTAGTGTGATACATTAGTTAGGTAGGAGTTCTAATCCCAGACTTGGCACGTGTGTGTGTGTGTGTGTGTGTGTGTGTGTGTGTGTGTGTGTGTGTGTGTGTGTGTGTGTGTGTGTGTGTGTGTGTCTGTGTAGACAGCAATGCTTTTTAGGATAGTCACACTCCCTACAATTCAAATGTTCTACTTTGGCAAGGCTGCTGATGTCATCCACCTAGAAATATACCTCTGGAAAGGTTGCAGCCCAGTAATTTCTGTAGCCTGTCCTATAACTGCGTACTGCTGTAGTGTGATAAATTAGTCAGGTAGGAGTTCTAATCCCAGACTTGGCAAGTGTTTGTGTGTGTGTATCTGTCTGACTCTGTCTGTGTAGACAACAGTGCTTTTTGGGTAGTCACACTCTCTACAATTCAAATGCTCTACTTTGACAAGGCTGATGATGTCATCCACCTAGAAATACACTTCTAGGAAGGCTGCATTCCAGTTATCTCCATAGTGCATCCTATAACTTTGTAGTATTGTGGTGTGATGACTTAGTCAGGTAGGAGTTTTAATCCTAGACTTGGCAGGTGTCTGTGTGTGTGTTTGTGCATGTGTCTGTCTGACTCTGTCTGTGTAGAGAGCAATGCTTTTTAGGGTAGTTACACTCCCTACAATTTGAATGTTCTACTCTGGCAAGGCTGCAGATGTCATCCACCTAGAAATACAACTATAGGAAGGCTGTAGCCCAGTAATCTCCGTAGCGTGTCCAATAACTGTGTACCACTCTAGCCTGATAGAAAAGTTAAGTAGGAGTTCTACTCCCAGACTTGGCAATTGTGTGTCTGTCTGTGTGTATGTGTTTCTATGTCTGTGTGGGGAGCAATGCATTTTAGGCTAGTCACACTCACTACAATTCAAATGCCCTACTTTGGAAATCCTGCTGATGTCATTCACTGTGAAATACACCTTTGGGAAAGGAAAACTCCAGTAATCCTGGTAGTGCGTTCTATAACAGCATCATGCTGTAGTGTGATATAGACCTCTGGTAGGGGTTCTATTCCCACACATGGCAGTTGTGGATGTTTTGTGTGTGTTTCTATGTTTGTGAAGGGAGCAATGCATTTTAGGCTAGTCTCCCTCACTACAATTCAAATCCCCTACTTTGGCATCCCTGCTGATGTCATTCACTGTGAAATACACCTTTGGGGAAGGAGAACTCCAGTAATCCCTGTGGTGCGTCCTATAACCGCATCATGCTGTTGTGTGATATAGACCGCTGGTAGGAGCTCTATCCCCACACATGGCAGTTGTGGAGGCTTTGTGTGTGTTTCTATATTTGTGTAGGGGGTAATGCATTTTAGGCTAGTCACACTCACTACAATTCAAATGCCCTACTTTGGCATCTCTGCTGATGTCATTCACTGTGAAATACACCTTTGGCAAGGAGAACTCCAGTAATCTCGGTTGTGCATCCTATAACGGTGTAATGCTATAGTGTAATATACTAGTTAAGTAGGAGTTGTAATCCCAGACATGACAGGTAGGTGTGTGTGTGTGTGTGTGTGTGTGTGTGTGTGTGTGTGTGTGTGTGTGTGTGTGTGTGTGTGTGTGCGTGTGTGCGTGTGTGCGTGTGTGCGTGTGTGTCTCTGTTTGTCATTTGTATACTGTGTGGCGGTGGTTGTGAGTGTGTATGTGAAGTGGGTTTTGCAAACTTCTTATAAGTTGGGCCTTGTATATATCACAATGCTCACCATACAGGGATAACAGATGTGAAATAGCCAAGAGGCTGGGTGCATATCCATACCCCTAAATGTGACATCAATGTCAGCTGAACAATGTTATCAACCCTTGTATTACCCAGGGTACACTCTCAACCCATGTCTCATACACACACACACACTTGCCTAGGCAACAGCCAAGCAGCCACTATGTTGGTAGTACCCTGCATATTGCCCACTGATAATAACCATAGTGTGATTGCAGTGGGCTACAGAGGGCATGGCACCCTGTCCATCAGTCCAATAGGCATCTACATGCTGACAGTGCACCTCCCCCATGTTCCACACTTGACACCTGCAACAACTGTGGTGCCATCAAATGTGACCCACAAAGGACATAACATGCCTGAAATGCAAGCCCTGTATGGACAGATGCCACTGACACCAGGGAATACCAGTATCATGCTATCAATGTAGGTGCAGGTCCAACCTGCTGTCCATGAACAGTTCCCACCACATGAGGCCAGGACTGACACATCTGATGATAATGATCTGTGTACATAACATGGGCCAGACACCCCCAGGTACAGTTCAACATGTCACTGTACATGCATGTGGGAGGTGAGCACATCCCAGATACTGTCCATATCATAGACAAAGGAACCATACATGGCAAGCAATGCACAGTGTTGGCCATACAGAATAATCAGTAAAAGAATGTAGATAGCTGATAGAATCCAATGAACACAACACATGTTGGATAAAAGACTTTATAGAAACGCAAAGCTTTCAGGTAAAACCCTTTCTCAATACTGAATACATCCAAGTAAAAAAGCAAATGCTTATATACAAGCCCAAAAACACATGACCGCAGCCAAAGTCATGTGACAAACTTTAAGAATACATTTTATCAAACATAAAATACATTAGAAAACCATATAAGTTCTATGTAATTATCCTATACAAAACTTGAAAATATGAGAAAGTTTTTTTCTAAGATATATCTATATATAAAAGATATTATGAAAAAATAAAAATATATTACTTTATTTCACATTACGTTGTAGTCTTGTAAGAATAGGTTTAATGCTAACAGTATTATTTACACCTGGATCATGATCAGCTCTCAGTCGAATGATCCATTGATACTCCTTCATTTCAAGATAATTATTAATATCACCCCCCCCGAAGCAAAGGTGTTACTGAGTCTATGACTCTAAATTTAAAGCTATGCGAATCCCCATACAATTGTATATGTTTAAATAAGGCGTTGTTAACATACTGCCTTCTTATTTCCGACTTATGCTCAATAATTCTATCTTTGAGCCTACGTGTCGTTTTACCAACATAATATGACTGACAGGCAGTGCACGTTGCCAAATACACCACATTAGTTGAATTACAATTAGCTTTAATATTAAATTTATACATATATTTAGTGTAAGGGTGAGTATACATAGCAGAAGCTTTAGTATCAATCAAATCCACACAGCATGAGCAATTATGACATTTATAAGTTCCATAACAGGAAATCTGATATAAAGAGTTATCGAATTCTAAAGCAGGGGGGCGAAAATCCTTATAGCATAGCAAACTTTTAAGATTTTTCATATTTTTATAACTAAAAAGTGGTTTATTAGCTAATATTTTAGAAACATCAGGAGACGCCATTAAAACAGGCCAATACTTATAAACTACCCGTTTAACTAGAGCAATCCTGTTAGCAAAAGTAGAAACATACCTAATTTCATTACCTGCATTAACATTTTGTATTGTAGCAATTTGAGTTACATTTTCCACATTGCAAGTGTTTCTAAAATATGGTAGATACAAATTACATCTATTACATACAACCAAGTCCATAAACTGTCTCAACATAGTAGTGTCATAACCACAATCAATAAATTCTTTATAAATTTCCAATAATTGTATATTAAAAAGGTCATCTCTAGTATTAAGCCGACTTGCCCTAATGAACTGGGACTTAACTACACCCCGAAAAGCATGCTGAGCATGCATACTGTTCGCATGTAGATATCTCCCAATATGTGTCTGCTTCTTATGGATAGTAGTATTAATAAGCCCATCACCTACAAAAACTTTAACATCCAAAAATATGGCTTCATTCTTAGATATATTTGATTTAAATTTTAAGAATGTAGTAGTTGAATTTAAATAGGAAATAAATTGTTGTAGATCTATGATATTTCCCTTCCAAATCAAAAAACAGTCATCAACGAAACGTTGATAAAACATAATTCGTGAATCCAAAAAATTATGTCCATCATGTATATGTTGTAGTTCCCACTGATATAACACTAGGTTGGCGTACGTGTTGGCCACGGGAGTACCCA
Source organism: Protopterus annectens (assembly GCF_019279795.1). Lineage (NCBI taxonomy): Eukaryota > Metazoa > Chordata > Ceratodontiformes > Protopteridae > Protopterus > Protopterus annectens. The sequence goes on from NC_056725.1 coordinate 1,722,776,485, forward strand.
TGGCCACACCATTTATCTGTAAATATGGTTTTTGATCAAAAATAAAAATATTATTACTTAATACAAGGTCCAAAAGAAAACAAATATTTTGCACAGAATCAGTTGTTAGAGATTTGTCGTTTGTTAGAAACTCTCTAATAGATTCAACACCATACATATTAGGAATTACAGTAAACAACGAAACAATATCAAGTGTTACGAACCAGTACTCATCTGTATTATACATATTAAAATTTTGAAAATACCAAGCAGACAGCTTAGTCAAAAAGTCACATGTATCCTTCAATACAAAATTACACTTATCCAAAAAAGGAAAAAGTTGTTTCTGCAGATAAACTGAGATGGGTTCGGTAACCCAGCCATTGCCAGAGACAATGGGTCTCATTGGAGGGGTCTATCATACATTTGTGTATTTTTGGAAGTCCATACAATTGTGGAATAACAGGGCAAGGTACAGAAAAAAAGTGAAACAAATCTAAATCAAGATTATTGTTAAATTGTAAATCATAAATACATAAATTTACATTAGTAATGTGGCTTTTAACATCCTGAAAAGTAATTTCTTTGAAAGCTAGTGGATCTACCAGCAACTTTTTCACTAATAAATTATAATGAGCCCTATCCATAACGACAATGGCTCCACCCTTGTCAGCCTGTTTTATAATATATTAATATATTTACACACACATACATCTAAATGTTGAAATACATTCTCAGTAGTATTGAATGACTGGACTGGATGATATGTTTTTGAAAACATCAGGGCTATGTGTATCTGACATGGCTTAATGGTACATCACTGTGACTATGGAGTGCAGGATCCTGGGTTTGAGCCTTGCAGAGGTTGTTTATTTTGTTGCTGGGCAGAACATGGGCCATTGGATACAGAGTGGTTAAGGCACTTTAAAGCAGTTGTAAGTGGGTTTGCTCAGGTTTGCACTGAGGTAGGCATTGCTAACTTCCTGTTACAGTTTCTCATACTCAGTTAACTTCTAAACTGCTTAACCTGTGTAGGCATAGCTTACCGCTGCTCAAACAGGCTTAAACCCGCTTACTGCTGCTTAAAAGTGCTTACTCCCGCTTACCCCGGACTAATTTCTTTAAAAGAAAAGAAAAAGGGGTTGATAGGAAAGTGGTGAAAAAAGGAGCACAAAGAGGGAAAGACAGTAGGGAAAATAGCCAGGGATGTGCAGGAAGGGTGTAGGGAAGGTCCATAGCTGACTATTTCTTCTACAGTAACAGCTGTGCATATACACTGAATTTGGAGTTGATTTGGACACTCAAACTCCTGGGAGGGGGTGAGGACAGCAAATATAAGTTGTGACGCCAATTAGACTGGATTACATGTGCCCAGTAGACATGTGTGCAAAATGGACAGCTATGTATGGGGTGAGATTTTTTTGTGGGCACAGATTGCCTTTGTTTTTTTCAGGTGAGAGTGGGATGTTGGGGAGGAGTAGTAGGTATATTTGGGGAGGTAGACTGAGTAGGTTAACAGACAAGACAAACAAGATGTATACAGGGCCGCTATATGACACATGTGGGGGTAAACACCTTGATGGGGAAGGGTGTTTGGAAATCGGAATCCCACAAGCCCCCTAGTGGAAACAGTGGGAATGAGGTCCCCACCCATGGGCAGTCACCACTGCACCTTCACAGCCCCAAAGGTGGCTGTGCTAGGGGCTGGGTCGCAGAGCCAGGATAACTCTCAAATCGTGACATGCAGCCCACGAGCTGGCATAGAAGATCGCCAAACTGCTTGTTGATCACTCTACGCACCATGACCCCAACCTGGTGACAGGTGCCTGTCCGCATCACTCCCAATGGGGGAAGAGCCCCACCCCCTGAGGCAGTTCCACCCAAAGGTGGTGCAGGACCAATGAACAGGGAGGTCCCGAGTTGGGAACCAGACATGCTGGTGCCCGGTGCCACGGCCAGCTTAGGTGGGACAGGTAGGTCCACTGAGACCGGCCTTCGCAAGCGTGCTATAGTGTTTACATTTCATCATCATATGTGGGTTAGTAATAGTCAACACATTCCAGGGTTAGGTATAACATCATGCATAGATATTCCCATTAACCCAGACACCAGATACGGAACAGTTGCATAGCAAACAGAGCACATGCATATATGGGACCGCAGTGGTAATAAGAACAGCATGCAGGTGCATTGATGGCACCATGCCACCAATGTTGGAATATTTCAATATAGCACATGCATCGTACCATTAAAATACTTATCAAACAATTGGACATTATCAGAACATATGTGTCAGTACATACCAGGTGGGGTGGGTATGTTGATTATTGTTGCAGATATAGTGAGGGGGAAAGAAAGATGTCAATTAACAACTACTATATTCCTGTAGTCCACATTACTTTCCTAGTCAGTGCTATACAAGTCTTACTACACTACCCTATAGCCTTAGTTTTGACAGTGATATGGCTGTAGTCATCATTACACAAGAGCCATTTTTTCCTGCAATATACACCTCTTACCTGGTATACCTGTGGAGGGAATGTTTGTTAACACTAACTAACTGTTTCTACACATACTCCCAGATTCCGAGTTAATGTTGTGAACATAACTATCCAACTCTTTATGCACAGACTCTGGCCATGTGTTGACCACATGCTGGTGTACCAGGACATATCTAGAATATTGCCCTCTTCTTCCACCTTTAGTGACCTGACACACACATATACATGCTTTCCTACACAGTTATATTATGTAGCACAGTGTGGGTGACAGTGACCAGTGATACTTTATTATTCAGAGAAACTGCACCACTCACAATTCCCTATAATACCAGTGTGAACAGTACCTGTACAGGTTATAATGGTCTGTATTTCTCAGCACAGTGTTCGTATCTGATGTACCTGTGGGAGCAATGTTTGTTAGCACTACCTGACTGTTGCCACACAAGGTTCCAGATTACACATTAATATTATGCACATACATCTCACTCTGTTACTGTACACACTCTGGTCACAGCTTGACAACATGGGAGTGTAGATAGGACATACTTGAAATATTACTTTCCTAACAGTTTTTGCTATAGTGACAGGTGTGTTCTCATAGATGTTCAACAATCACTTGTATTCCCTGTTCGCTGGCTAAACATCTGGGATCATCCCACAGACTTGCCAGGGGGACAGGCAGCCGATATAGGCCCATATACTGGACATTCTGGCCTCATCTGTACAGTTGTGGGGTATGATTCTGTATGCAGCCTTATTCCACTCCCAGGATTCAGACCATAGCTGAGTCTGCTACAACTTAAACACTGTCCATCACAATTGTCTGCTATATAGATATTGCTGTATATCTCCTATCTGCTTTCTTTCTTATTAATCCCCTGTGCTTTTGCATTCTGACCTTGTATTACAACACTATTATACAGATTTCCTAGACAGTTATATGTTGTAGGACAGTGTGGGGGACAGTGATGTGTAATACCTCATTATTCAGAGCAACTGCATATCATTCTTGTATTTCTGGGCACAGTGTTGATATCTGACATACCTGTGGGAGGAATGTTTATTAGCACTACCTGAATTTTCCCACACACAGTACCAGATCCCACATTACTATTATGCACATACATCTCACTCTGTTACTGTACACACTCTGACCACAGCTTGACAAGTTGGGGTGTAAATGGGACATACGTGGCTTCCTAGTCACATAAGGTATTGGGGAGTTGCTAGTGTGCCAGCTTTGTTCTCATAGCTATGTGTCAATCAGTTGTATTTCCTGTTTGCTGCCTATATGTCTGGGATCATCCCACTGATTTCCTAGGGGGACAGGTTGAGAGGCAACAGATATGGGCCACTTTAATAGACATCTCTACCTCTGGCAGGATTTGTACAGTGGTTGTGTGTGCTAAAAAAAACTACACCTCATATCTCAGTTGCATGTGCTATTCAATTTTTGTCTGCATTTTCCCTGTTTACTGTCTATGTGTACTAAATGGCCTCTGGGGATTATACCTGTCATATACAGACATTCCTACACATTCAATTTATGGTGCATGGTGTGGGTAACAGTGCTTAATACAACAGTGCTATTACATGATTGCAAATCTAAATTACCATATGATACCAGGATATACACATGCAGTCCAGCAGTTAGACCTGTTTTGTCAGGCTATTACACTTTCATTGACATACAAACAATATGCGACTCTTCCTGCCATATTCTCTAGTGTATGCAGTACTTGCCTTGAACAATACAGGTTTTTATACAGGCTATTAATTTACTACTACTTTTATTTTATTACTGGTGAGGTCACGGGCGAGATGGTCCCAGGCCTCCATCTTATAATGGGAGCCCTGGTACTGGCCCTGCAGCAGTCTCTGATCATGGTCTTTGACAAGGAGTCCTGTCATGACCTTGGACTCATGGATGCACCAGCGCTGTGCCCGAAAGTGCACACCTTCTCCCCTTACTGCCATAGTGCCTGCAAGGGGAAGCTACAACCAGTTATGAGATGTATTCCCACCTCTTGGGTTTAAGTAGGGCCAATTTCCCACAGATTTCTGTGATTGGCGTGTTTTGAAAGGCTAAGCTATGGGCAAACCTGCTTAACTAAGTTTGGCATTGTTTAAAGGGGTATACCACTGGACACAATTAGTTATCTGGTCTACACATTGCTTACACCTCCTAAGCTGGCCTGTGCAATGCTTAGCGTTGCTTACATTCGACTTTGCATTATTTTTCTTTTTGGCATTGATTTCTTATTCATTACATGTTATATATCTGCCTGGTATACATGATTAGTGTGTATGTACACTCTATGGGGTCCTTGGGTTTTATTGGGGACTTCAACACTCTATTACAATTATACCTCACTTCTGGGCTTACTGCTGTACTCCAATTCACATATTTATGTTATTTAGTGGGTTATGGAACATATGACTGTATACTGATTCTTTTCACAGGTTCAGTTTGGTTTTACTATGGTGAGGACTTGTTTGCTGATACCTCATTCTTCTGTACTTCTGTGATGGCTTGGTGGTTAACTACTGTGACTATGGTGTATAGGGTCCTGGGTTCGAGATCTGCATGGCTGTTTATTTTGTTGATGGGCAGAACAAGGGCCGTTGGATACAGTGATTAAGGCACTTTTGAGCAGTTGTAAGTGGATTTACGCGGTGGTAAGCACTGCTAACCTGCCATTACATCTGCTTACAGAGAGTTAGCTTTAGAATTGCTTAACCAGTGTAGGCATTGCTTATCACTGCGCAAACGGGCTTAAGCCCACTTACTAGTGCTTAAATATGCTTACTACTGCTCATTTGTTTTTAAACCTGCTTACTAGTGCCTTATTCATTATGACTATGACACCTCACATGTGCATTTACTGCAGTACTCCAGTTCATGAAAATATGTTATTTAGTGGGTTATGCAACATAAATATTACTCATAACGTGCTTTGCCATGGAAAATGGAATCTGCTGCAGTGGGAGTTGAACCAGGAATGCCTGCTCGTAAGACGAATGCTCTGCCCACTACACTATTGGCATGCTGTTGCAGGTGCATATATCTTTCTTTGTATCTTCTTCAGCCATTTAAGCTGCATTAACTGTAGCTAAGCAATAGGCACATCTGTGCACCTATGGTTAGCTTTAATCAGAATTAAAAAAAAAAATGGTTTCTTCATTTTATGTATACTGTTGCTGTTGCACACGAGGAGGACTGTTGGTGGAAATATACAGTCACCTATGAGGAGTCCTGCTCATTTTATACCCCTTTCTGCTGTTCTTCATTGCGGGGGCATGTATATTCTGAGATCTCTGCTCTCAGACACGTCCCTTGTACTCTTACATGCTCCGTGTTAGCCTAGGTGAACAGGGAGCGCACCAAATTACTATGCATGGTGCGCTGTCGTCCTGCTCCTAAACGGCCACCTCCATGCAGGACTAAGCTAGTCTTGCATGGAGGAATAGTAAATCCGGGGGATAGAGATAGATATAGATACAGATACAGAGAAATATATATAGATATAGATATACATGTGCATATGCATGCATTCATGTTACTAAAATTAGACATACAAACCGAGCAACATTACCACTTATGATGCCAGCCAAGCATATTATTAAAGTAATACAATATCTACTAAAATAAATAAAAATGAATATTTCTTTTCTTTATTAACATAACATTCTTTGTCTTAAATAATCATGTTATAAGCAATATATCTCATTTAAATTGCAGTAATAAAATATAACACTGAGTTAGATATAAGTAATAACAGCACAGTACTTATTAACTGCCGTCTAGTTTATAGTCCTAAAGTTAGTCAATATTATCGTTGTATCTGTGCTAATAACACAGTCCTGTCACATTCTAAAATCACAATAACTCCATACAGCCTCCAAGTATTAATATATTCATAAGTAATGAAAAAGTGCAAAACAGAAGCACCAGATAGCTTAATAAATATTACCCAAAAGACTGCACATAAGTTAAATAACTTAAAACTGAAACAGTAGCTGTTAAATACAGAAACGCAGACTGCTTTTTAAAATCTCCTTTCCCCACTGACCTCAGGTTACTAGTGATCATACATTATTCATGACTTAGCTTGTCGTTCTCTTTAAACTGAGTTTTAATAAACGTGTATGCTACTCTAACTTATACATTTCTCAACAAAGTTAGATTTATATGTATTTCTAAAACAATTCACTTGCCATCACTTGCTCAACTGGTAATTTTCAACACAAAACATACAGGAAAGGATATAAAATTAATAGTGTATAAAAGAAAAAAATAGGTCTCGGCACCTAAACAGCACTTTGTCCTTTATGTCTTCTCTATAATCAGATTTGTTCTAAATAAGTTCTCATATAAGCATGAGCTTGTTAAGTAATATTGATCAAAATGGCTCTGTAGATCAAGTATAACCAATACCACATATCCCACAGAGCTCAGCAAAGCATCCTAGCCTGTGTTGCAGAAATGTTTTACTTGCATCCAATGCCCTCCAGGCAAAGTTAAATACTTTGAATTGTTAAATTGTACTGTATAACTTATTTTAAGCAATTGCTGCTGGTCCCATGCTTTATTTCTGCAATTTACTCTTATTTTTACAATAAAAATGTTTTTTCTATCACTGTTTCATGCTAGTAGACTGGTTATCTCAAAATAGCCTTTTGTAAGGGATTTCTAGCAAGTTGTTTTACATTGTTTGTTGTGGCATTGCACCTGTGCAATTGTTCTCACTGTCTTTTTACATTAGGAGGACTAGAGTCATGCATCACATGGCAGGAGGTGTTTCCCTGGTCTATTTGAGTTGGAAAATACTCAAACGGTCTCAACATAAAATAGTTTTATTGGCCAGAGGGCTCAGTAGTCAGGTTTCTGTTTATTTAGTGCTGACATACATTTGTCACTTTGCATGGAGCTGCTCGCTGTGCTGTAGTGGTTAGCAGGACCCTGTACAGAAGTAAGCACTTAGAAAGCAGCATTTCCCTATAGAATTGTCCATAAAATTGCACCCTGTAAAGCAATAAGTACAGAGCAATTACCTTGTGTGCAGACAAGCTTAGAACAGAGAGTTTGTGCTTTGTGACAATACCATTAGATTTAGTAGAATTTAATATTTTATAGCCACTAAAGTTGGTAGAAGTTAGTATATTTTAGCCTAGTCTGCCCAATAAAGCACCCATATTAAATTGTCCATTTAAGTACCCTTAATAGCTGTCTGTGTCCCCTTTGGAGCTCACCAATTGAAAGACCAGACAGCATGGATATGCAATGTCCTAACTTCTCTGTTGCTAGCTTGGTCAATATGGGTATCTTGAGACAATGTGGCAATTGTCTCATTCTTACACAGTATCACTGGAGGCAAAACTCTCACATTCAAGCTTGCATCAGGCTGTCAAAACAACACACACAACACCAACTACACATAGCATCCAACACTCACATAGACAAACATATGCTGAGCCACTTAATTGCAATCTTCTTATACAACAAAGATTTCCTAGACCACCCATTGACAAAGTTATTCCTCAGCAACCTCAAAAGAACTCCACAAAAACAACACCTAACACCACATATATAGCCATAGTCAATGGAGTCCTAAACACAAAGCCCTTAAGGTAAGCAAACACACTTTGCAGAGCTCTCGTCAGAGAGGAATGCATTGTAAGACATACTAATGCCCCTCCAACCAGGCTGAACAAGGGGAATAAAAAAGGAAGCTGCCTATCTGGAGCCATGATCCGCCAGAAAAACACATGCATTTTATTCATTATACAGAGATATGAGCATGGTTTCATCTTAGTCAATATAGGTGTAAATGTATTTATTTATTTGCAGTTTGTTGGGCCTTATTCAGCCGGTTTTCAGTGGAGGCCCGGGAATAAAAGATACACAGTAATAGAAAAGATTACACACTACAAAAATAGAAGAATCGCAAGAAGAGTTATACACTTACAATAATGAGTCATTAGCACATACTAATATACAGAAATTAATATCATACATTGATAATTTGCAGATTAAGCATTAAAAAATGTAGCTATTAGTAAACATTGTCATTGTTTTTATCAGCAAATATTTTTTTGGAGGGGAAAAGTCAAATATCTTGAGTCATAAGGTCAAATATACTGAGGTATGAGGCAATATATTAAGAGAATGCAGATATATTGAGTAATGAGGCAGTATAGTAAGGAGTTAAGAAGTTTCATGGGAGAAGTTAGTAGAAGACTGGGGGCAGGAGTATTTCCAGGTAGTGGGGAGGTAAGAGTGTAGAGAAGATTTAAAACTGATAGGGTTGTGGATAGTTCTGAGGGATAATGGGAGAGCATTCCAATTTTTGGATAGGGAGAAGAGAAGATAAGTTGGCCTGGAGGATGTTTGAGTTTGCGCACCAGGAGTAAATTCTTGTTTTCTGATCTGAGGGACCTAATGGGAATGTAGGAGGTGAAGATGGAATTTAGGGATGGGCAGTCAGAGGGTTTAAAGATGAGTTTGTGAGCAGTAGTAAGCTGTAAGTAGTTGAGGTAGTTTGGTAGGTCCAGACGAGTTAGGGAGTGAAGTGCATTACAGTGGTGGAAGGAATATTTGGAATTTGTTGCAAATTTGGCTATGTTGTTGTAGCAGGCTTCCAATTTGGCTTTTAGGGAGGGTCGGAGGTTAATAAGTAGAGGTGAACCATACATGAGAGGGGGAGAAGGTAGGTGGATGCTAGTGTTTTCCTAGAGGAGGGGGTTAGGTATTGATGTGTCTGTAAAGAAATCTGAGTTTTTGATGGGTGTTTTTGATATTTTGTTGTACATGGATATCGAATTTTAGTTGTTCATCTATGATGACTCTGAGGAGTTTTGTGTGGGGGATAACTTCAATTAAAGATTTATTTTGGCTATAAATTTTGAAAGTTTCTTTGCGTGATATGGCAGATTTTGTTGGGGTGAAAATCATGATTTTAGTTTTGTTTGAGTTCAGAGCTAAGTGGTTGCTGAACATCCAAGCTTGAGTGGTGGAGAAAGTGGTTTGTGTTTTGAGTAATAAATCAGAAATTGAGTCAGCTGGGCAGACTACTGTTGATCTATCAGTGCACTGAATTACATCAGCACTGGAGTTAGAGGTGCGGAAGTTATTTATAAAGATGTTGAATAATAGGGGCTAAGTATTGAGCCTTGCAGAACTCCAATAGGGGTATTAAGGTAGGATGAGAAGGAGTTTTGCCATTTGACAGCTTGTTGCCTGTCTGAAAGATAGCTAGAGAACCAGCTAATGGTGGTGAGGGAGAGATAGAAGTGAGAGAGTTGTGATAGTAGCAGAGGGTGGGAGATGGTATCAAAGGCTTTTGAAAGGTCTAATGGTATGGCTGCAACAGTTTTTCCTGAGTCACGGGCCTTGTTAACTGTGTCAAGGTATGATATAAGGGCAGTAGTGGTGCTGTGACCAGGTCAAAAGCCATATTGAGATGGAGATAAAAGGTGGTTTTGGGTAAGATGGGGCATGATCTGAGTGTGGATACACTTTTCTAGTATCTTGGAGACTGGGTAGAGGATGGCAGTAGGGCAGAAGTTTGATATATCATGGTTTATGCCTCCTTTGTGGAGTGGGAGAATGTAAGCCTTTTCCACAACTTTGGTACATAAGATTCCAGAATAGATCTATTAATCATGATACTGATGGTGTAAGCAATGGCTTCAGTGGATGATAGGTTATCAGGAGTGTTAGAGCAGGGTTTGAGCTTTAAGAGTAGTCTTTTTATAGTTGAGGTGGAGATGGGTTGAAGTGTAAAGTTGGGGGGAGGGAAGGAGTTGGGGTTAGTGGAGGGAGGGGTGTGTTGGCAAGTTTGGGAGGAGGAGGGTGAATTTGTGGAGGGAGGGAGGGAAGTGTTGGCAAGTCTGGGAGAGGGAGGGTGAATTGGTGAAGGGAGTGTTATTTATTTTGCTAGTATTAGTAAAGTGGCAGTGATGTCAGGTATATAGTTTATAAAGAAAGAGTTAAAAGGTGATGCCATTTCCTGCAAAGTCTTGTTAGGCTACAGGCAGGGATTTTGCCTGGGTTAAAGACAGAGGAGATGGAATTCCAGAATTTTGAGGAGTTTAGATTGTGGCTGGATTGAAGTTTAGTGTAGTATATTCTTTTATCCTTGTGAACTAGTTTCTTTACTTGGTTGCTGAGTTGTTTAAACTGCAGGAGGGTGTCTTGTTTTTTGTTTTTTTTCTGTTGTACGTCAGGGTTTTGTGTCTGAGGTGCATGGGATCCTTAGTGGGTTTGATCAGCCATAGGGAAAGATTTTTTTAGTAAATGACCTGACACATACCTCAGTGGACTAGATGAAGAAAAACATTATGGAGCTCTCAGATTATAGGTCTCAGGCTGATATGAGCCAAGCATTGAGCAGCATATTACCTTCACTGAAGATGATACCACAATATGAACAAAAGATGATTTAACAATTGGCTGAGTTTTTGGTGTTATTCTAAAGGGATCCACTATTTGTCAGCATGGGGGGACATGGTTAATAGACCTTGCTGTTTTGCTAAAAATGGTCTGCACCTGTCCCCTCTTGGCTTTCAAATACTAGCTAACAAGTTACCCACCCTGTAGTGCATTTTCAAGGCAATGTCAAATTGGCAAACCTACTGGAGACACATACCATCCAGTTGAATACCCTACTAACAGCGGACTTTAATTATCCTTCTACAGACTGGGAATCTTACATGGCCTTAAATCTGAAGGCACAGAGATTCCTGGACTTTGTAAATACAAGCATCCTTGGGCAACTAATGCATATGCCCACTAGAAGTACCAACATACTGGACCTCATACTCACAAATATGGAAGAATGAACCCCCCCTCCCCAATGTCACATCCTACAAGTTAAGATCTAACCATAAAGCTATCTCCTTCAAAATCCAAATCAGCTTGGTAGCTACAGTAAACACAATAATAATTAGGAACTTTTCCAAGGCAAACTACCTTTTATTAAGCAATAGTGTGTCAAAATTCAATTCCCTCTCTGAAACCAGTAACAAAGCGGCCTACACAGAATTGTTAACAGAAATGCTGTACAATCATATCAATGGCTGCATAGAGGCTGCTGTACCTACCAGAAGTAAGCCCATAACTAACTCCAAAAACAAACTGCCCTGGTAGCATCCCAAACACACATATACATACACACTCTGTATTCATACGGGCCCCTTATTTTTTTAGATGTGCATGCAATGCGACAGTGACTAGCCATTGCCGAATTAACACTGTACGATATGATTGCTTTAAACGCTGTATGTTAAGACCATTTTGTAACAACTACAGAAACTGTTTAACAGCACTTTTAATGATTGCAGTTGTACTTTTGTTAGCTCTAGAACAGTGTTTTTCCTATTTAAGTTACAACAGTCTAGTGAAGGATATATCTTAACTACAATTCAGTGTGGGTCTGTTGTGTTCAATGTACTATTTAAACATGTTTTTCTATTCAAATGTACCAACTTTAGGATACAGACCATAGTACTTGAACATATATCCTTTAGTTTTTAACATTGTTGTATCGTTGCTTATCAGATGAATGTGTTTTATTCCTTTCCTGTTCTGAACCTGCTTTGAGGACTGCATGTATATTTATGGCAGCTTGTGTGTACTTGCTTGGGTACTTGTGACTGAACTACCTACCTACTATGTTTTTTTTGTTTCTTCTCTCTCCTTGCTAGCTGTCTTGATTTATTTAGTCCACTCTCAGCTATCCAACTGGCCTATGCTCCAATAGGAGTGAAGAACCCACCTGCAACCAAGGACTCTTCCCAACTTTGCAACTGTCTCAGTACCCTATAAGGGTTTCCCTGTGCTATTCCATGAAAGAAAAGAAGAAAGTATGTGTTTTCTCTCACTGATTGTTTAACCTATTTGTAGTATCCTTGACTGTATAGCCTGTAATTAAAGGCTTCTCAGCCAGGTAAGCCAGCAGCCTCACCCCCCCCCGTAACCTGTAAGTTAACTCCAGCCCCTGTCTGCCTTTTTGTCACCTTCCATTGCTGAACTGAGCATCCTATCTAGCTCTAGACCAGCCTTCTCCAGACAATACTACTGTGTAATTCAAGTCACCGGCCACTAGGTGGCCCCCTTATCCAGTCCTTATCCTTTTGACTGTCCACCATCCCAATAATAACTTTTTCTACTGACTACTGTCTCCACCTTGTTACTATATTTCTCTCTTATACCTCCTGTCTTGCTGTAATCTCCCACTATCCTCCTTGGAAATCTTCCACTCTACTTCTCATTTATTCTTCAACTACCCCATCCTACCTTACCTTATCAGTCAGCATTCCATTGATTGTTCTCCTTGCCTGTTTCACTCACTGGTCTCTACCCACTCTGTTCACCCTGCAGGCTCACTCCACGCCCCTACCCTGCCCCCAATTCCTACCCACCCCCAGTGGTCCTACACTTATTCCTCTAAAACCACACCCTCATCATATCTGCTCCATTCCAGCAGATCATCTAATTAGCACTCCCAACCCTCATTAAACACATCACCTTTTATTACCTCACCTCCCATCCCTCCTTCATACATCTCACCGAATGATTTATCTCCTAACCTGCTTACACTTCCTTTCCTCCCATTCTTCATCCACTGTACAGTCATATTAAATGGCTATTTTAACCACCCCACACCAAATACAAATACTACTCTTAGTGTCATTCTTTCCTCCTCTTACCATTGCCTATCTGCTAACCTCTTATGAACAAACATTATACCTTTCCATTACCTTCCCCTTCAAACACACTTTAACACTACCACTGCCTACCTCCCAAAACTTCATAAACATCACATCCAAACCTTGCTACCTACAAGCCAAATATCATAGACTAGCACACATTAAGTATACCATTCTAAATACCAGAAAGTTACTTGACTATTATTACAAGCCTCGGTACCCTATAAATAAAATACACCTCCACTCCTTACTAGATGGGGACATCCATCCCAACCCCAGCCCAAAGACCACACTTCCTACTGATAAGTGCAACTCTAGCAATAGTAATAACCTAGCCCCTACTAAACCTTCTAACTCTCTCTATATAGTTCATCTCAACATATGCAGCATCAATAATAAAATTGCCCAGCTCCACACCCTCCTAGATATCCACCTATCTGACATCCTATGTTTATCTGAAACATGGCTAAAACCTACAACCAAAGACAATGAAGTCACCCCACCTGGCTACAATATTCTTAGACTAGACCGCACAGCGAAAAAGGGAGGAGGGGTTGCAATCCTTTATAAAGCAGAGCTACAAGTCAGCACTGCAAACCTTAAACCGCCTTCAGACGATAATGTTGAAATCCTCATTTCTAAATTTCAGGTTAACTCATGTAAATCCATATACATCATCTGTATCTACCTTCCTCCAGAAAATAACGTTAATACCCTTGAAAATATTCTTAACTGGCTCTATATTAATCTCCCACAAGAAACTATAGTCCTAGGAGAATTTAATATAGAATGAAGCTCCTGTAGTAATGTACACCCTACCGCCCACATTATCCTATATGGCTTTTCACAAAATATTAACTCCCCTACTACAATTAATAAACCCAATAACAAAGAAAGTACCTTAGACTGGATTCTGACTAATACTCCTCACCAAACATACAGAGTAGGAATCCTCCAAGATGACCTAAGTGACCTCTCACTAACTTATATTATCAGGCACAAAACCAACCTAACTTTTCCAAACACTTTCAGAACAATACGCACCAAAAAGTATTTTAACCCTGAACTCTTCCAAACAGAACTTAGACACTGTAATTGGTCTCCACTCGAATCACTCCCACTAAACAAAGTTGTGGAATACTTTAATTCCACATTCTTAGCCATCCTTGACCAACACGCTCCAATTCACTCTGTTAAAAATAAAACTAAGCCTACCCCCTGGCTCTCAAATGCTACTAGGCAAAAAAATCCTTCACAGAAACAAATCTTGGGCTAAATGGCATACTACTAAGGATCCTACAGATCACCAAACCTTTAGACAACTTAGAAATCTTGCAAAAAAGCCATCCTCTTAGACAAAAAAGACTATTATTTCCAAATACAGCAAACTTATTAAAAAAAAAAAAAAAAAACACAAATGGTTTGGTCTAGTATCAACAAACTACTATACCCAGGACAATCCAGCACACCTAACCCACAAGGCACTAACCCTGAGAATCCCTCTTATACTGCTAATGCCTTCAGTTCTTTCTTCACAGACTCCATCCATACTCTTGCTAGTCAACTTTCTCCAGATTCCTTAAAACTGCCTACAACTATGACAAGCCCACCTCCACCTTTTAACTTACAACCAGTTTCTACTTCCTTTATCTGCTCTCTTCTCCAAAAACTACAACCTACCACCCCCTCAGCCGACCATCTCCAAGCAGAATACCTGCAAAAAGGGGCTAAAGCCATAGCCTATCCCATCTCCATTCTTGTTAACCGAACCGTAAGTGAAGGAACCATCCCATCTAGCTGGAAAATTTCTCATATCATCCCACTACATAAAGGTGGAAACTCTTATGACTTTTCTATCTCCCGTCCTATAGCTCTACTATCTCCCCTAGCAAAAATAATGGAGAAATGCATCTATAAGCAACTACTTAACCACCTACTCCAAAATAACCTACTTCCAACTGTCAACATGGATTCAGACCTTTCCGTAGTACCACCACTGCCCTCCTATCCTTCACAGACTGCATTAACAAAACCATAACAACAATACTCTTTCCTCTGCAGTCTTTATTAATTTATCTAAAGCTTTTGATATGGTCAATCACCAGCTCCTCATAATTATACTGACATCCCTTTCACTTGAACCTCTAGCAATTAATTGTTTTAAATCTTACTTAGACAACAGACAACAGGCTGTACTATGGAACAATAAACTATCTAACCACCTTCCCATTTCCCTTGGTGTCCCTCAAGGCTCCATATTAGGCCCACTTCTATTTTCCATCTTTATCAATGACCTTCACTCTTCAGTTCCTCAAACCAGCTGCATTCAATATGCAGATGACTCTACAATAATCTGTTCAGCCTCTTCTCAAATGGAACTACAGTCCCTTACCCAAAATTCATTCAATACTGTAGAACAAAGGTTTTTAAACCGCTGCCTCCTCCTAAACCCCCAAACAACTAAACTTTTGCTGTTCACCCCAACTGAAAGTCCACCCTAATAAATTTCTCTCTCACATCTAATAATGGCACTCTCATATCTCCTGAACCAACCAACAAACTTCTAGGTATAGCAATTGATAGCAACCTTAACTTCGATATTCATATAAACAGCACAGTAAAAACAGTCAACAAAAAATAGGGTCCCTCTATAGGATCAAACCCTTTCTTACTCCAGTAGCCAGGACCGCTATAGCCAGAACTCACTTAATCTCTACTCTACTCTATGCTTCACCTATCTCTACTAACCTTTCTAAGAACAACCTAAATAAACTGGCAATCTCCTATAATAATATTGCCAGATTTGCAACTGCCTCTCCTTTTAGAACACATCACTGTCTTAATCTAAAGCAATTCGGATGGCTTGAATTTCCAAACCAAGTTCAATTTCACCAGCTTACTATAGCCCATAAAACCCTTTACCAACCCACCAACACTCCAGTACTCACTAGCATCATTACCCCTTAAAACAATCTTAAGAATTTACATTCCTCAAACAAAATACTTATCAATACTTGCAAAGCCAACAACTTGGCAGGAGACTCCCTCTTCTCTAATGCTGTTGGAAAGCACTGGAATCTTTTACCCACTGCACTCATATCTCTGCCTTCATTAACTCTATTTAAACAGAAGCTAAAACTATTTCTCCATACCCACTGACTGTGCCCCTGTACTAACCCTGACTAACTTTCCTCCCTTACACTAATGAATACTCCTCACCTTTATAGACTTATCCTTAAGATACCAAATACTATGACATGACAATTCATATATATGTATATAGTAACATATCTTGTATAATTACCTATTATTATTTGAGTTATGCTTATGACGAGTACTGTACTTTATATTACCAACAGCTGTTTAACTTTGGATTGTTGTAACTTTTTATTTTGTATATTGTATCTGTCTTGGAGCTTCTCTCCCCATATTTTTTGTATATATCTTGTAGCTTTTCTCTCCGGGCTTCTGTTGAAAATGGACATGTATCCAGTTAGACTAGCCTGGTCAACAAATGTAAAATAAATAAAATCAATAAATAAATTAAATTAAACAGGATATACAACAAAAAGAAAAAAATAATGTCAAAAATCTGGAAGTGTAACATAAAAATATGAACCCTCTCAACAAACTAAGCAGTCAACTAAGATGGGTAATTAGGTCAAATAAAGCCAACACTGACATTAACATAGCCTCCCAATGAAAAGATAACCATAAGACCTTCTTCAGCTATGTCAGAAGCCTCAAGGACAGCACATAACAGTATGTGGAACTGGTGGTTACTGGTGTAGCAGTCTAGTGAAATAGTGACTCTGTTGGCTGACACATTCAGCTCAAACTTTACCTTCCACTCACCCCCCCCCCCCCCAGCCACCACCCAGGTAATGCCCACAAACCTATCCCATCCAACTACTCCTAGAGAGCATGTCCTGGCTGGTCTCATTAAAGCCATGAACACAGCCTCAATGAGCCCTGATAACATCCTGAGATACCCCTTGAATAGTGTAAAATGTGACCTATCAGGAGCACTGGAGTCACTGTTTAACTATAATCTTAAAACAGACTTGAGTGTGAGTGTAACCACTATGTACCCAAGTTGTAAGATGTCAAGGAGTCACAATGCTATACAAATGCTGAAAATACAGCAAGTGCAAAAAAAATCAAACTGTAAATGTTTTGGGTACAGGCTCCCCTACATTCTCAAATCCAGCTCCCCTACATTCTCAAATCCTTATATATATATATATATATATATATATATATATATATATATATATATATATATATATATATATATATATATCAGCTCATGGCTGCCCAAAAATTAAAAAGGGAAACTTGGTTGCTCTTCCATAACATAGTCTAACCTCTGGAGTTTTTATGACAATCTTGATCTAAATTGGTTTCATGGAGCATCACAATACATAACCCAATCTCCTTAATCACAGTAAATATCCAATTCAGTTTTACCAGGTAATAGACACCATTAACATTCCATGCTAGTAAGCACCAAGTCACATTATTATCTGAGTGCATTACAATACTTTATTATTATCTCTTTATTTGATAAAATGTCCCTAATAATAAAGTACCAAATGACATGGGGTTGAGGCCACACCTTCTTCAACCAAGTCTTCATTCTCATTACATTAAATTATTTTATTGAGTCTGTCATTTTACTCTGCTCCTGTTTCTACTACCTTGCCTTTCATGCCTTTTGCTTGTCAAATATAGACAATAAACAAGCAGCCAAAAAAATTATTATATACAGACAGCATGTAATAACTCCTTAAAACATTATATAAATAAATATATATATATATATATATATATATATATATATATATATATATATATATATAATTAAACAGTTACTTCCAAGGTGGGAGTAAAGCTCCTATATGTTGAGCAGTCAAATGTCTCTATGCACAGAGATAAAGGAAAAAAGTTCAGTGTGGCAATAATGTCGAGATACAGATCTGTTTTACCTATATAATTGTAGTTAGTTCCTGCATCCTGATGTGGCTATCCAGTATTTTAAGACTGAAGTTGATGTACTCTTCTCTTTCCAGAATGAAGTGCAGCCCTTCTTTAAATGTCAACTGCCTTCTGAAGAGTGGGAAGAGGTTTCTAGGGTCTTGGGCATTGTTTCAGCTGCACACTAGGGATTAATCTCTGCTGTAAATTCCTGGCCTCTTTTGTTGTATGTGATGTTTCTGATGCTAAGTTTCTCCATGCAGCCCTGACTTTTTCTGGGTCTTGAAATGTTTTTGCCCCCCCTGGGAAAAATATATTTATCACTGATAGATATAGAGCTTGAAGTTTAATTTTAATGCTTTACGCTGTCTCATTATTTGTATAAGAGTAGCTCTTTGTCATTACGTAGCAGTGGAGTAGTGTAATTCTACAAAGATTGAAGTATCTACCCATAGAAGTTTTATGTTGGGTATCCGCAACAGTAAAAGTAAGGTTTCTTTTTGAAAATAAGTTTCAAACTGCACTATGATATGCCTTAAAGGGTTTCTGCTGTTCCACTGATGTCTCCATATTGCCCAATGTGCTCTTTCCATTTCAATTTCTTCAGGCATTAATCCTATTTTGCAAGCATTCACTTAAACATTTGACCAAAGTCCCCTTTCTATTTGCCGAGGAGTCTTATGTTTTTTCTTCTTGTTCAATCATCAAATTCAATGAAGTGGGCTTCCAAATAATCCAGTTGTGCTTTAATGGCATCAAGTCTAGCCCATGTTCAATATTATCACCTCCTAATTGTTGTACAGCTTTAGACCATGAATTTAATGTGGCTTTTATACCTAATAGATTTTCTTCCATCTTAGCAACATACATGTGTAATGTTGCCTTCATCGCTTTTGTCTCTTATAGGATTGTTGATAGTGAGATCATGTGTTGCTCATCAGATGGATCTTCCAACTGCATTTGGTTATCAGCTGCCACCATCAGTGCAGGGTCTCCTCGTAGGACATTCTGTTGCTGTAAGTTTCAGTTCTTCCGCCTGATTAAGACCTTCTGTCCTCTCTTTTTCATTAACTTTATTCATCTTAGGCTAGGACTGCTAATAACTAAAATCCTATTAGTAAATAGGGTTTACTAAATGTTACATTTTCACTTTTGCTTCTTGGTGAGGGGAGTGTACAAAATACCATGTTTAATGCTCAGAAGCTTTACTTGGAGGAAGGGGTGGGGGTTAATAATATTATTTTCTAGAAATCTTCACTTTGGGATTCATTCACAAATTAGTGCCAGCTAGGTAGATTTGTAGCAGTTAGAGAGAAGATTGATCAGCAAGTTGCAACCCCTGTAGGGGTGAATATTTGCCCCATAGACTAAAACTGAGAGAATTAAAACAGATATTAACAGAGATAACTGTCTTTACAGGGAGAATATATGTGATTATGAGAGACTGGAACATAATTATATCAATGACTGATGTGTCAGAAGGACCAGGAACAAGGCAGCTCTCCCCTCAGAGTAAATTTGTCAAAACCTGGCTAAAACTAGTAGGATGGAGTGATATTAAGGGTCACATGGGGGCTTCTCAGATAGAGGATATACCTATTATTCCTGAAGGTATGGGGAATGGTCCAGACTGAATAGATTCTGCATAGTTAAGGAGAAGCACACAATCTCTACACATACCCACTTACCATTTTGAATCATGTAACTGTTCAACTTACATTGGATAAAGACTCTCAGATTTATATTCCAGAACACTGGAGGTTAGAGAATCCAACATTCATAAAACCCTTAACTGAGACGTTGAGGCTCTCGTTTTAAAATAAGGTAGGGATAACATCTACAGAGTGAAACAGATTTAAAGGAAGGTTCAGAATCTTAATTTCAGCACACTTTACCCATACTCAAGTTGAAAGAACCCTGCATCATGTCAACATGCTATGACAGTTGAGAGCACAGCAACAAATTATTATAAATCAGGAAAGAGACACAATAAAAGAACTAATGGCTTAACTTCAAAATAAATTGGATAATAAATTGGCTTTTCAAAGACAGGCCATGAAAACTATTTATTTTTTATATCTTCAAAAGTTTTGAGAACATTAGCAGTAAAAGTTTGACAATGATAGGTCAATTGGATGATAACTAAAATCTGGAACAATAGTGAGGGAATGTGGCAGTTTATGCCTTTAGGGATACTAAAAGTTCTTCAACAATACTACCTAGAATGATATACACCCTATTACCCTATCCAAACATAAGAAAGTTATATAATAGACAATGATTACCAAACATTATATAGTTCTCAAAATCAAAACAGAATGGGAGAATGTTCTAAAACTACAGATAAATGATGGTACATGGATCCATCAGATTTTTTTATTTTTTGGCATTAATTATGCTGGGAGCAAAATATGTATAACTTGTAATTGAAAAATACAGAATATCTTTAGAATTAGTCATCTTAAGAGGCAAATACATGACATTGCATGGGAGGAGCAGAGGCTGGTTCAATCTTACAGCTGTGTTAATTATAGAGCCAAGTGAAATCCAAGATTAGAATATACAGAATCCTCAGGACATCCCTGATGCTTGGTGCTGAGGGTTGGGAACCCTTAAGTACGAGGAAAATTAAATCTTTGATATTATTAAGATCCTTCTCCTCCCTAGATGAGACATGCTCCATTCAGGGAATGTAGAAAGGTTAACCACATTATGTTTGTCTCTGATGTATGTAACTATCTCTTATTCTTTTAGGCTTTTGTTTTATAGACTTTTTTTCTACCTGTTTATGAACTATGTTGCATAGACCGATAGATACAAGTACAGAAAAACTTACTATAATAACCCAATTCCACACAAAGAATTGGACATAGAAATATTAATAGTAATAATATCATAATTATGAGTATGTGACCTCTGGTTCCATGCTGTATCAGATGTATTAAAATAAGAGAAATGCGGAGTAATTTTTCTTTAATTTATATGATAGTCTAGCAGCCACCAGAAGCCTTAAGGCTCTGTGGTCCTGGCACACGGCACACACGTTGAATGCTGATATGTAATGAATAAACAATTTGTGTATTGAAAACAAAAATGAAGAAAGGAAAATCTTCAAAAACAAGGGAACCACTGGTACCACGCACATTGAAAGTGCACTGGAAGTGATTTCCTTTTCAAAATGGTTATTGTCATTTTGCACCCCGGTGTCTTGTCACTTGGGAACTTGATGTTCAAGGAATTTGATCTCAGCAACCGATGAATCAGCCAGCTAATTCTTGTACAATTTCAGAGAACAAGGCTTTGTTAACAACAGTTTGCTTATTTTTATTTTTTTAAACACTAAATACATTGGAAATTTCTCCATTTGTAGTCCTCCTGACTCATTCATTTCTTTTTGTGGTAGTAAGCTCTGTCTTTTACATTTATGCTAATCTTAAGTAAAAGACAATCGAGAACAGCTATAAAGAATAGGCCTACATCTTGTACAGCTAGATAAGTAGTGTTTTCTAATTAGTGAGAAGTGAGGCATGTAGAACAGAAACTAATCCTGTTTGGATGAAGCAGTATGGAGTGCTGGTCACTCAAAGGGTATCATCTTGGGGTAGGACAGGTTTTATTATAAATACCAGTAAATTAATCATAATTGGAAAAAGTCTGTCACTCTTCATTTAGGTACTTGACCAAGAAAGAGATTGTCTTGTTAGCAGAATCATGCTTCAATGCTGAATATTTCAGACTAACACAATTAATTGGTTAAAAATAAAAGAACTATCTGAAACACCACTATAAGTCTCAAAGAAATGTTCACCAAAATATTTTAATAGTATTTAGCGCTTTCATCTTATTATACAGTTTTCATATTCATATTTTGATGAAGTCTTTATAATGAGATGAAAGCGCTAAATACTATTAAAATATTTTGGTGAATATTTCTTTGAGACATATAGTGGCGTTTCGGATAGTTCTTTTATTTTACAATTAATTGGTTGTTTGGTGTTTGCCAGATATAAGGGTGAACATGACAAAATCATGTAACTTGTAATATTGTCCCCTTATTTAGAGAAATATGTATGGCTTTAGTTTATACAGTAGTATATATTTTATCAACACCTCTGCTCACTTAAAATAATTCATTAGTGTGGTGTGTCTTGATTTTCATATTCACACAAACATCTTTGAGAGAAAGAAATCATCATGAATTGATCTCATCCATTCTAATATATGGTTCCTTCCTGTACAAGTTGTGTACTTTTAATGCCCCCTTTATCTTAACTAGGTGCAGGGCTTTGATGCATGGAAAAACAGCCCTCCTGAAAATTATGTAGAGAGCGCATCAGTGATTCAATTATTGTTTTGTTATATTACAACTATTACTGTGCTTTATACACTGGTCACCCATACTCATATCTATCTGACTAAATTTAGTGGTCACTGAATAGTTTCTTAAGCTTACCCTCCATCTACATTAGTTATGTCACTACTATCAAGGTTAATGATCGTGCATGACAGGCACAGTTTTATTTGGGACCCGCTTATCATCATCATTATCATCATCATCACCATCACCACCATCGTCATCAGAAGCCCCCATCTAATTCATTCCAATTGCTACACATACTTTATGGCTTAAAGAAATCTTGCAAAACAAGAAGTCTTGTGCCTGGTGTGAATATGTGCCATGCAGCGAAAACTATACTGGAGAAATTATTGAGGCACAATATCATAAAAAGTATTCACTAGTACCACTTATTAGTTTCCAAAACTAACCAGCAGCTCACCATTAAATTCCCAAACAACCATTTACTCGCACTTTTGTCCCCAAATTAAGACTATTTCAGGACGTTAGTAAAATAAAATGCAATACTTAATATTGTAAAAGGGCTGTCATGGGACACCCCTTATCCCAGAAAACAATAACATTCTAATACATTTGTAGCATCTAATGCTCACACAATCATTTTTATTCTAAAGTGCTTACTTTTTCTGAGATTATACAGTTGATAAACTTTCTTAAGATAGTGATAATGGATCAGAAGTTTTGTGATGTCTGTTGCCAAACCTTTCAGTTTATAGATCTCTTTACTCATGCTCTGTGTCTTTTGGAACAGAGCAATGGTGGTCCAGATTCATAAAGACTGTTAAAGTGTTTGAATGGAAAATTATGACTTCTTCTGCCTTGCTCTTTGTTTTCCCCAGTGTACCAGAAAAAGATACTTACAGTCTAGGACACTTCTATTGTGCTTACTGACCTGGTATAATATACAGATTGGTTTAAAGTGAGGGTCATTTGAGGCTATCTTCAAGGTGTTTTGACAGATCCTATTTATTCTCCTTATTTATTAACGATCTTCCCCTGATAATAATGAAGTTGGTATCTTGCTGCTTATTAATCTATACCTGAAGATGGTATAATAATATTTCTTCTGCTGCATCATTTCATTGGAAAATATGTTTATTTGATACAGACATATGCTGAAGACTGAAGAAAAAACTGTACCTTCTCACTTATATTGTCATTATCACCTCATCATCTTTCACTCCATCAGAGAAGTTTGAATCATTTCATCATCCATGCTGACAATGTCCCTTTCAGTTCTGCACAGTATTAAGAACTAAAACAGTTTAACATAAGATGGATATCTTGCAGAAATTGTAATAGCTCAATCCTTTATCCTACAGGAATCAACAAGATTCTTATTGTCAGTTTCCTATTGTAACTCTGTTCCATATTTGTCAGGGACAGGAGGTACAATCTTTAACTGCACACCATTGTCACCATTATATATAAGAAACTGGTGGTAGTTTTAGTTATGTGGCATTAGTCTGGCACACTCAAGTTACTTAAGCATTCATAAGAATAAATCAAATGAAATAAAAAAAAATATATGGCAGCTTTAGCTGAACAGTCTTTCCTTTTTTCAGAGGTGAATCTCAAAACACCTTGCACTAAAATATAGCATTATATGTCTGTCAATAAATACATAAATAACTAGCCACAAACTTTTGAAGTCATTTAAAATGATTTACTAAAATGAATTAGTGCAGTTTGAGTAATTAAATTTACAGACAAGTATAATTTTCCAAAGGAAAAATTACAAATGGCACATAAGAAAACATTCCCCTGGATTCAGCAAGCTCTGCACGATGTGCAGGAATAGTGCAGGAGCTGTTGGAGGCAATATGGCCACCGTGCACTCCAGGAATAAGCTCCAGGGACGTGCATGAGCGCTCCTGCAGTATTCCTGCACGGACACAGCTCCTGTATCCAAATTACCCCATTTGCAGGCAAAAACCAAGTACATTTCTGCAAAATACAAAACGGAGCCATGACAGCCCCAAATAAAGGGTGTATAGTATGTGTAAAGCATGGCAATGGCCAAATATATGGCCATTGGCATGGAAAACAGCTGCCAAAACAAAATAAATAAATAACTTTTAATTTTTTTAGCCGATTTCGACTGTTTAAGCTTAGGGCAGTGGTGCGCAAATGGGATCGGGCCGAAATTAAAAAAAAAATAACTGAAATAAGCATCACTATTTTGCCATTATACTCAATGGCAGGCAAAAGACAACATGGCCAGTGAATAGTGGTTACAAAGGGGGAAGGCTCAGTGTGGGACCTGTAACTATGCATTAGCAGGCAATCCTATGCAAATGAGGGGAATGATACTGAATCCAAGATTTCCCCCTCAATGCTAGCCAGCACCCAACCATGTAAGTGCAGGAATAGCATGGTGCAAGCCTAGGAGTTAGCTGACATCATAGGGGTATGTGTCAGGCATACTGTAAGCTTATTGGAGCCCTGTGGCTCGAAATTGCCCATAGCTTAACAAAGCTAAGGAAGGGTGTGTGTCTGAGGCTGCCTAGCACTCTTTACATTGCCTAAGCAGGTGTGCGTTCCACGCACCGGGTTTTAAAGGAAAAAAAAAGTAAACCAGGAAATAGCAGCTCTGTGCATATCTGAGCACTGTGTTTGTGTGGCGTGCCCCTGGACTTAAACAGGAAGGCAATAGGAAGGGAAAACAGCAGTAAGAAGGTAATCAAGGAGAACTAGCATAGCTGCCAGGTAAAATGTATCAGAATCAGCCAATTACACAGGCAGCAGACCAGCCCAGCACACCACTATAAACTATGCAAACACCTTACCCTCTGGTTTTTCCCATATACTCTACACCACCGGTGTACACAAGCAGGGGCATTTTAACAAACAAAAGCAGCAAAATGATAGGGGCTGCAGTAGCTATCATACATCAACATGTGGAAGAGGCTGAAGGTGGTGAGGATGAGAATGCTGCTGACCAACCCACAGTGAGGAGAAGGAGAAAAGTGTACAGACCCAGGATAACCTATCAGGGGCTACATGAGCTGGAGATAGTGGATCACTATAGGGTGGACAGGGACCTCCTACAGCAAATTGTTGAGCTGTGCCAGCCACATCTCACACACACAACTAACAGAGGGGGGACCCATCCCAGTGGATACCAAGGTATGTGTAGGCCTAAGAATACTAGCCACAGGTACCTTCCAAAGACCAACTGGGGATATCATGGGGATCTCATAGGCATCAGCATCCAGGGTACTCCACCAGTTCCTGGATACCATGTCAGCACATACCGGTGAGCATGTATATTTCCCCAACACCCATAAGGTGTTGGCCGGCAATATGCATCTCTTCCACCAAATAGCAGAATACCCTGAGGTATTGGGTGCTATGGACTCCACGCAAATACACATCAAAGCACCACCTGGTGAGCAGGGTAGGGTCTACATCAACCGCAAGGGCTTCCCCTCCATCAACTGCCAGGTCATGTGTGATGTCCAGGGCATTATAATGAACGTGTGTGCTGTGCTGGCTGCCCTGGAAGCTATCGTGACTCCCACATCTGGCATTTGATGCATCTGTACCAGAGATTTGCCAATGGGGACATCCCTTATGGTCAACTACTGGGGGATGCTGATTACACACTGGAGCCGTGGCTGATGACACCCATCAGAAATGCACACACACCCGAACAAGAACTCCATAATGAGGCACATGCACAGACCAGAATCATAATAGAGGGTGTGCTTGGGATGCTCAAGTCATGGTTCCAGTCCCTGGACACATCTGGTGGAGCCTTGCAGTACTCACCATCTACATTTACCCAAATTGTCATCATATGCGCCATGCTACACAATATGATCCTACAGAAACAGCTACAGCAGGAACAGCATGGGGCAGGGCCACACAGCTCCCCACCATTGACAAGGCCTGCATAGGCACAGAGTGACTCGGAGGAGGAACAACCTGAGCCTGCCCCAGTAGGCAGAAGGAGGCGTGCCCAGTATGCCCAGGCCTTGGCAAAGAGGCAACGCATAGCACATACACTGACACGGTAGGAACCCAGGGAATGACACCTCTCTCTGACTCACACATAGAGCAAAAGGGATGCCAAACATGACACTACCTGTGCTTAACCATGTATAGGGAGTGTACTATGTGCATCCAACACAGTCAGCCCTCCAGCACCATCCTCAATACTGGCACAGCCACAAGGTAAGTCACTCATCCTACCAATTGCCAAATGGAGTAGTATGTGTTGCTACTTGTATCTATGGTATGGATGTGAACATGCAAGGGAATCGGGTGGCTGAATGGGATACCAGCAGATAGTAGACACCTATAGTGGCAGCATGAGATCTGTAACCAATACTGGTGTCACCATAGTAGCCAATACTAGACAAGGTGACAACATTCACTGCAGGAAATGTGCTGAGCCACATGTGTGCCCATAAGACACACACATGCCAGTCAGGGAGGCTCACATACCCAATAACAGTCTCAGCCAGCAGGACAGGTGTAGACAAACACAAATAAAGGATTTGCTAATGCCTCTGATTGATGGCTATGGAGAACACCCCCCCAGACCTACACAGACAGACTACAACAGGTCAGGCAGTGGGATGTTAGTTTTGAAGGGTAAGAAGTCAGAAACTGAAATGTGGGTCAATCAAACCTAAGACCTGTAGTACACTGATATGCCTCTAGTCAGCATGATAGGTTAGAATACAGAAAGAAATGGAGTACCTGAAATACCAGTACAGTCATAGCAAATGTGTACAAGTGTCAGGTGTGCCCCCCAATCCTATGTAGAAATGTAGTAACAGTCATGTGTGCCCCCCCAATCCTATGTAGAAATGTAGTAACAGTCAGGTGTGCCCCCCCAATCCTATGTAGACATGTAGCAGCAGTCAGGTGTGCAACCCCCCCCCCCCCCACAATCCTATGTAGAAATGTAGTAAAAGTCTGGTGTGTGTGTGTGTCCCCCCCACAATACTATGTAGAAATGTAGTAACAGTCAGGTATGCCCCCCCAATCCTATGTAGAAATGTAACAGTCAGGTGTGCCCCCCCAATCCTATGTAGAAATGTAGTAACATGTATGTGTAGGTATAATAACAGTGGAGCACAGATTACCTGAGCTGGCCAAGGTAGCAGGATAGAGTGTAGCATGTGTACAATATGCAGGTCTGTGTGTGTTAGGTTGGTGTGTGTTGTATATTGTGTGAGAGTGGCCAGTATGTATGTATGTATGATGAGGTTTCTCCTGGTGACCATTGCCCAGTACTGCCGATGACAGGGCCAAGTTCTTACAACTGCAGTGCCAAACACAATGCTTCCCAGCAAAACACATTCCAGCAGTAAGCCATAGTAAATGTATGGAAGTAATATGAGTCACCATCTGAAAGATGGACATGGCATGGATGTTGGCCCAGATATACAAGCAGTACACAGGGGGAAGTACCCCAGACAGACAGTGTATAATATGCAACTGTCAAATGGACACACCCTTTGAATTTGCAGCACATTATTTGGGCTTGTAGTAGGGAATACCGATGTCGTCTGGCCAAACACTGGCAGACCACAAAGGTCATAGGAATGAAGTATTGAAAAACAGCTGATGTCCCTGCACAAGCCAGCACAGGTGGAATGCCCCATGCATATCTGTGAGTCAGATGCAAGTAGTGTCCATAGCACCCAGCTTACCCCACCACCACCCACAGGTGGCTCTCAGGTCTTATCCCTGCTGTTGGGAATGAGTACAATATGACCCCCACCTGTGTATGACAATAGTGAAAGAATGCAGCATGCAGAGCAGGTGTCCCACACAGGTGTGTCCCTAGCTGTAAGCAGCACCCTGCCAGCATCCACACCACTGGATCAATACTGACAGAAAGTATTTGCATGAATACCTTGCACACCTACCCTGTCACCCCAGGGGAATATAGTGCATTGCAGTCTGGGACTGCATGAGTGACATAATTCAACGGCCTGCTACAGCTGACCTGCATCACTACCATATGGCTTACAGTCCTCTGTCGAAGGCTTTGTCTCACCTGTATGTTATGTCATGGACTCCCAAATAACAACATATTACAGTCCACAGAACCCAAATGCAAGGCCATGTGGACAAATCACAGTAACATGTCCACCATGTCCAACTGCATGAACTGTGGACCAACCAAAAAATACTGCTGGGATGAGGTGATAACTATAGGGACCCTTATCAGATAATGTTTGCATAATATATGGAAGAGGACAGAATAATAAAGGGGGGTGGGAGCATGGACGGCATGGAGTTTGTGAAGTCCGCAACTCAGCATGTGCACATACTATCCCTGGCTGCTAACACAAGAATGGGTGGCTACAAACCTGCTAGTAAACCACAATGTGAAGGGGTAATGTCCAGAATTATGACCCCTGCCTCTGGATAACCTGTGTGAATCTGTACAGCTGTGAGGTATGGCCAAAGCAGGATATGGCCATACTGTCACGTTGATGGATGTACAAGCATGGGATCCTCTGCCACCAGTGTACCAAGGTGCTGAACCATTTACACAGACCCAGCAGCAAGTGTCTGCAGCTTCCCCTCCAGAATGGCATGATTGTTCAAGAATATGTAGGCTGCTGACCACAATACTGGACACAGCTGCATTCACTGTGTCCCCCAGGACCTCACTGCAAAGATATATGTATACCTGACAGTACTTGATGGCATAAAACATCACAGTGTATAACAGTACATATGTCTGACTATCTCTGCTAACACCAGGACCATGTAGCAGAAGCAGCACAGACACAATTACCTACAGTAACCCACTATCCTTTGTTCATTTTGACCACATATAGTCAACCGATCTACAGATATCCTGCAGAAACAGTTTGCTAGCTGTAGGTGTAGAACACAAAAGCCTGCACTGGAGTACAATCTACCTGGAATGGATTCACACATTCAATACAGAAGGTCATACTGGGCATGCTCCCACATTTAGAGAAATGAAGGCCATGTTAGACAACAAAATACTGAAAGGTCATACCTGGGCATGCTCACACACTTACAGAAATGAAGCCCACTGGCAACAACAGTGGACCATACATATCTGACAGTCACAGACATTAGTGCATACACTCCTCAATACACACCAGTCATGCTTTGCACACACATTGGATAGGAATACACACATATATCCAAGGACAACACACTATAATAGGCCAAAAATACACATACATAGATGTGTGGAAGAGAGTGACAGTGACAAAGAGCCTTCCATCATGAGGCCTGTCCCACGCAACACATATCCAATTGGCTAAAACCACATGATGTGCAAATGTCAGTCACTGTAGACATTTGTCTCTGGTATCCTTCAGCACTATAGTGTCTGTGGTGCTTGTGCTAACTGTGTAACCTGACTGTACAAGTCAGTAGTCATCTAGCAGTTGTATACACGTACCTGTGGAATATAAACCTGTGTGTGCCTGAGTGTTGTGTCTCTGCCTCTAGATGAATGGGTTATGGCCCATGCACACACACTGCACTCCCCGTTGCCATGCTATGGCAAGCCTGCTGATGTCTTCACCTTAAAATACATCTTTGGGGAAATAGCAGCCCAGTAATCTCTGCGGTGCGTCCTATAACTGCGTAATGCTGTAGTGTGATGTACAAGTCAGGTAGGAGTTCTAATCCCAGATGTGGCATTCACACTCAACACTAGGCCAGTCACACTCACTACAATTTCAAATGCCCTACTTTGGCATGCCTGCTGATGTCATTCACTTTGAAATACACCTTTGGGGAAGGAATAGCCCAGTAATCTCTGTGGTGTGTCCTATAACTGCATAATGCTGTAGTGTGATATATTAGTTAGGTAGAAGTTCAATTCCCAGACATGTTAAGTGTGTGTGTTTGTCTGTTTAGGGAGCAATGCTTTTGAGGCCATTCACAGTCACTACAGCCACCATTGTCCTTCTTTGGCAAACCTGCTGATGTCATTCACTTTGAAATACACCTCTGGGGAAAGTAGCCCAGTAATCCCTGTGGTGTGTCCTATAACTGTGTAATGTTGTAGTGTGATATACTAGATAGGTAGGAGTTGTATTCCCAGACATGGCAAGTGTGGCTGTTTGTCTATGTAGGGAGCAATGCTTTTGAGGCCATTCACAGTCACTACAGCCTCCATTGCCCTTTTCGGCAAGCCTGCTGATGCCATTCACTTTGAAATACACCTTTGGGGAAGACGTAACCCAATAATCTCTGTGGCATGTCCTATAATGGTGTAATGCTGTAGCACAATATACATAACTGTGCAGTAACAGAGACCTGATCCAAGCCTCCAGAGACCACCCCAGCAATACCAGGTACAGCTGTCACTACACCTGTTGGACACCAAACCAGTACCAAAACAATAAAGGTGGAGGAGTGTCCATACTCACCAAGGATATTCACACCACCAGGCTACTTGCCCAACAGAATGTATCTGAAATACCCCCGGTGCAACTAACAGTAGGTTAGATTGCATTCCAACTTGTATAGCTTGCTACAGATCACCCACCATGCCCTATGATACCCACTACAGCTTTTGAAACATACTGTGAAATATTATAATATAAGCAAACACCCTAATACTGAGTGACTTACACTACCCTTCCATAAACTGGGAAACTACTTGTGTATCAACACGTGTGCCTAATGGATCTTGGAAGTCATAATTCCCAATGCCCTGGATCAGGTAACCCATAGTCCCACCAGGGGCTCAAATATCCTAGACCTGGTCATTACCAACATGGGAAATCAATGCTCCACACCTATGGTCACCCCATCGGTGGTCAGGTATGCCCATGAGCTAATCACCCTTAACATCAATATCCCTTCCCCACACCCCAGTAAGGAAACCTCCGTAAGACACATCTCCAAAGCCAATGTCATGCTACACATGTCAGACGTGACTCACATCATGACACCCATGCAGATGGGACAGGTTGGGAGGGTGGCCTAATGGTTAAGGTGTTTGCCTTACAAGCACAAGGTACAGGGTTTGAATCTCACAGGGGATAAATGGCTAGGCTTAAAATGGCTCACAAGGGCAGTTAGCCTAATACTAATCTATGAACTGCTGAATCATACATGAAGGCATTGTACGAGCACATCCACTTGTGTATGAATCGTGCCATCCAATATTGAACCAAGATACTCCCCACCAAGAAAAGGAAACCAATGTGGTGGCCCCCTGCCATAAACATACTGTACAACAAAAGGAGGAAACTGTTGCAGAAATGGAGGATTTTCCAGGATGCAAAATACCCCTTTACCAGCTACAGTAAGAGGCAGAGATCCCTCATAACATCCACCAAAGCTAGTTACGAACATAATACAGCCAAAATGCCAAAGACAACTGCAAGCTGTTCCATATCTATGTGAGGAATCTAGATGGCAATGCTCAGAACCACTGTGAGCTACAACAGGATAGTATTAAATCTACTGCTGCCAGGGATATTGCCAATATCCTAGCAGATCGATTCAGTGCCAACTGCACCCCCCTCCCAACCCCCAAAGGGTCAATCTCAACATGGATAGATTGCCATATTCCGGTAATAATGGCCACATAGTTAAAAACCACACTCTACAGAGCTATGACAACAGCAGCCATCGGCCAGTCAACATCCAGGGCTGTGTAGGACATGAGCTACAAACTGAACTGGCACCTCACCTATGTGCCATGTCTAATCATAGCTACACCTCAGGCATTGTGCCCACTGTGTGGTGCACAGCTACCATTATCCCAGTCCACAAGGGGGATCCACCTTGGATCCTGGGAACTACAGCCTCAGCAGTATGACATGCCTGATCTGCAAGGCCATGGAATGTGTTATCGTGGAAATAAAACCAAAGGTATTGGCAACCTGCAAACACTGGACCCTAACCAGGTTGGATTTCTGAAGGGCCGATCATGTCACCTAAACCTGAACGACAACTGTGACTCCATCTTCAGAGCCATGGATGAGGGTAAGGTGGTTCACACAGCCTATCTGGACCTCGCTAAGCCCTTCGAAACCATCCCCCAGTTTAGAATCATAGATAAATGTATCAAGCTGGCCATTAATCCCAATGTCATCCGATGGGCTGCCAACTGCTGTACTGACACAACCCACACTGTAAATGTAGGTGGCACCATCCCAAGCCCCAGACAAGTGACAGTTGGAGTACCTTAGGGTTCAGTCCTGGCACCTCCCTTTTTTGGCATCTACTGCTCTGAAGTACAGTCCAACAGTAAGGGACACCGGCAAACAAAGGTTGCAGATGACTGCACACTGGGAGCCAATATTGAATCCCCACATGATGTGGATATTCTACAGAAGGGCCTTACAGCAAGACATGCTTGGTGCCTGAGTCACGGCCTCAAGATCAATGCCAAGAAATATATAGTTATCCCCATTGGGAAGGGACATGCACCTGTGGAGTACCACATAGGTGGCAGTACACTAAACACTTAAGTGTGATAACAGACTCAGGGACACAGGTGTACAGTGGTCTCACCTTTGATAACCACATCACCACAACAGTCAGGAAACCCACCTATGTGGCACACCTCTCACTAAGGGCTTTACATTCAGGAAAAGGAGGCCATTGTCCCACTGTAGGCATCTCTCAGTAGACCCAGTACAGACTACAATGGCCTGTTATGTATGTACCTCACAAGACATCTGCAATGAGTAGAGAGGCTGCAGACATACCTCACAAAATGACCACAGGCCTAAACCAGATGCCCTATACTGACTGTCTGAAAATCATCCAGCTGTACCCTGTCATGTATTGTGTTCCCAGAGGTGGTCTCTGCTTAACATTCCATGCCATGTCAAACCCACAGCTGTTGGACATGCTACACTTAGAGAATTCCAAACCTTCATAGCCACATGCTCCAGTGATGCAAATCCTGTCATCACAATGAACAATACATGCAGGAGGGATGTGCTTCTGACCCAATGACTCTCCAGATTCTGGAATAGACTGCCCATACATGTCAAGCAGAGTGCCTCTTTGGCCCTCTTCAAAAGGAACCTGGACAATTGGATGGGAGATTGGACATTTACCCCGGGGATCATGTCAGCTGCCCTGCTAGACAGGGGTGGAGGGAAGCAAATATTGTGGGAAGTCATAGCCAGAGAATTGTCATGTCTAGGCATGTATAGGCCCTAGGGCTGATAGCCTAGTATCAACGTATGACCCTATGAACCTATGAACTACAGTTTCCATTGCCCAACTTTGGTAAGGTTGTCATTCACTTTGAAATACATCTTTGGGGAGAGAGTAGCCCACTAATATCTGTGACGCATCCTATTCCTGAATACTGCTGTAGTGCTATATACTAGTTAAGTAGGAGTTCTATTCCCAGACATGGCAAGTGTGTGTTTGTTTGTTTGTGGAGGGAGCAATGCTTTTGAGGCCATTCACAGTCACTACAACCTCCATTGCCCTTCTTTAGCAAGCCTGCTTATGTCATTCACTTTGAAATACACCTTTGGGTAAAGATTAGCCCAGTAATCTCTGTGGCGCATCCTATAACTGTGTAATGCTGTAGTGTTATATACTAGTTAGGTAGGAGTTCTATTCCCAGACATAGCAACTGTGGGTGTTTGTTTGTCTGTGTAAGCAGCAATGCTTTTGAGGCCATTCACAATCACTACAACCTCCATTGCCCTTTTTGGCAAGCCTGCTGATGTCATTCACTTTGAAATACATCTTTGGGGAAGGAGTAGCCCAATAATCTCCATAGTGTGTCCTATACTTGTGCAATGCTGTAGTGTTATACACTAGTTAGGTAGGAGTTCTATTCCCAGACATAGCAACTGTGGGTGTTTGTTTGTCTGTGTAAGCAGCAATGCTTTTGAGGCTATTCACAGTCACTACAACCTCCATTGCCCTTTTTGGCAAGCCTGCAGATGTCATTCACTTTGAAATACATCTTTGGGGAAGGAGTAGCCCAATAATCTCCATAGTGTGTCCTATACTTGTGCAATGCTGTAGTGTTATATACTAGTTAGGTAGGAGTTCTATTCCCAGACATGGCAAGTGTGGATGTTTGTTTGTCTGCATAGGTAGCGATACTTTTGAGGCCGTTCACAGTCACTATAACCTCCATTGCCCTTCTTTGGCAAGTCTCCTGATGTCATTCACTTTGAAATACACCTTTGGGGAAGGAGCACCCCAGTAATCTCCATGGCACGTCCTATACCTGTGTAATGCTATAGTGCTATATACTAGTTAGGTAGGAGTTCTATTCCCAGACATGGCAAGTGTGAATGTGTGTGTTTGTTTGTCTGTGTTGGGCCCAATGCTTTTGAGGCCATTCACAGTCACTACAACCTCCACTGGCCTTCTTTGGCAAGCCTGCTGATGTCATTCACATTGAAATACACCTTTGGGGAAAGAGTAGCCCAGTAATCGGTGTGGCTCATGCTATAACTACATAATTCTGTAGTGTGATATACTAGTTCGGTAGGAGTTCCAATCCCAGACATGGTAACTGTAAGACTTGGTGTGTGTGTTTGTCATTTGTATTGTGTGTGGAGGTGGCTGTAAGTGTGTAACAATGGGACTCATTGTGTAGTGGGTTTTGCGAATTTCTTATACGGTGGGCCTATTATATGTCACAATGTCTACCTTACAAGGATAACAGATGTCAAACAGCAGAGAGGCTCTGGTTGACAATCCATACCCCTACATGTGACATCAAGGCCTGGCGGACAATTTAGTGCTCCTTCACTATGTTCCCCATTGGATGCCTGCAACAACTGTAGTGCCAGCAAATGTAACCCACAAAGGACATACCATGCCCTATACACATGCCCTGTATGGACAGATGCCACTGACACCAGGGAATACCTGTATTGTGCTGTCAATGTAGGTGCAGGTTCAACCTGGTGTCCAATGGCAGTTCCCACCACATGAGGCCAGGAATGGCACATCTGATGATAACAATCTGTGTACACAACATGCCCCAGACACCCCAGGTACACATCTACATGTCACAGAACATGCATGTGGGATGTGTGCACATCCCAGACACTGTCCATGTCATGGACTATAGAACACATACATGGCAAGCATTGACCAGCACTGGCCACCCACAATAGTAACCCAGATGACTGGATGGTGAATACAATACCCACCTGTGTAGGAGAATCCAGACACTACACCCCTGAGCCACACTGCAGACTATTTTCATGTGGCCTGATGACAAGGTATACCCTTTACCTATCCTTATACAGTCTTCTGGCACAGTCAACCACTACATACCTGTGAAGCAATGCACCCATGTATGTCAGTACCGGCAGTCTGTGTGTGTGTGTGTGTGTGTGTGTGTGTGTGTGTGTGTGTGTGTGTGTGTGTGGAGTATAATGATTTCAATGCTATTCACACTCACAACACCTCCCATTGGCCTACTGAAGCATGCCTTCTGATGTCAGACACCTTCACATACCCTTTGCTCATATATCATCCTGATAGCCCCTGTGGTGCATGTGATATCTGCATATTACTGTATTGTGGCAAACTAGCTAGTTTGCCAACTGTGATAATGTGTGTGTGTCCCTGAGATAGTGTAGCTGTGTCGACATTGACACCTGTTCATGTGGACAGGCATGTGTACTACACCTACCTTACCCTTCCTTTATCACTGTTGCAGATGTCACTCACCATCAGATATACCTTTGGACAGCTCCCCAACATGTAAGCTCTGTGGTGGATGCAATAACTACATAGACATGTGATAGCAATACATAGTCAAGCAGGGCTTTGAAACCCTGCAATGGTAAGTGTGTGATACAAACATGCTTAGGTTTTACTCTCCCACCCCCTCCCTGTCTTACTTTGTCTCTGTCTGTCTGTCTCACTCCCTCTCTGGTGGATGTGGAGAAGTACACCTGCTTTGCTTAGGCAGCAGCTTGTGTTTTGTAAGTGATGCTCATGATCAGCTGATGGCCTCTGCATGAATTGCAGTCCCCCACTAGCTGATTGCATGTAAAACAGCTGTGGTAACATTCCCATAACCAGTTGCATGGAAACACACTTCTATACCTAGGAACATCATGTGGGTGTTGGGCCTTTTCATTCACTGTGTGCAGGACCTCATGCCGGTGTTTGGCAAACAGCATCACAGATGGTATTGGGATATACCTCTAACAACATACACTGTGGAGACAGGCCAACAAACAGGAGGGGGATGTTCCAGACATGACTACAGAATGTAAGTGTTGCTCTTCTGTATTTGGAGTAATGTTGGTTTAACAGGGTTTGTGTGGATATGGCTGGTCTACATGATTTAATACCTGTCATGATAGTGTTATGTGTTTGAGGAAACTCCCACCTGTAGGGTTATTTGCAGACTGGGCAGTGTTTATAGTCTTATGTTTCTTGTGTTACTCACAGATCACCTATCTTAGAACTGCAGAAGCATAGTCTGCGGATTGCAGTCTGTACATGATGACAGCCATGACAGTTACTGACTTCATATCTCTCATAGGACATATGTCACAAGAAACCCTGTTACAACAGTAAATGTATGAAGGTATCACAGCAACGTGCCAATATTGGCCCAGCGTTTGTTGCTCCAGCCAAAAGTCTGTCAACCTTTGTACATATGTCATGCAGTAAGAGGTGCATATGTTCTGTACATCATTATTTATTGACATCATACCTGATAACAAGCCAGTCAGATATCAGACTGTTAGACATTTTTATGTATAGTAAGGGTTATTTCTGAGGAAAAAAACCCAGGCATTCTGTGGTTGTGTGTACAGTAGTGGGGTCTGTGTACTTATGGTGATTGTCGACAGTATGTGTATTGTGAATACGTACCTTGGCCTGTGTACAGACTGTGGTAGATGTCATTGTTCTTGGTATTGTTCTAGCTGATGTTATATGCTGCTCTAGTGTATGGTACCCAATAGGATCACATACTTGTAGGGCCAAACACACACGTGTCCCATACCACAGACAGGCATTGGACCACACTGTGTCATGACCCAGTATATGTAGGGTTAGTGTGTGAGTGGCACATATGAGGATGGTGTTGATCAGACAGTCAATATAGTGTAATATTAAGCGTGCGTACCATATGTGGCTGTGGCTGTGTTCACATTGGTTGTGGGTATGCACTTTCACACAAGTGTCTGTTATTCTGTGCTGTGACATGCCTGTAGAGCCTGCTAGATTTGCAGGTACATGTGTATTCCCCCATACGAAATGTGGACCAGTGTTGTGGCAGTCTGCCTGTAGTTTGCACAGTGCTTTGTTACATGCCTAGTAGCTTAGTGTAATTACCAAATGTGATGTTATGTCCAGATATTTGCAAGACATACTGCTGCTGGGCCACCATAACTGTTTTGTATTTCTGACAAACCAGTGGGATTCTGTACAGATGTCTGTCACTAACTGCTGGGTAGTATGTGGCCATGTGACCTCTGCACCACCAGTTATGTGTCAGGACAGACAGGAGTGTGTGAATGCATAAACTGTGTGGGCATATGTAGTCCAGTATTTATGTGATATACCCATGTACATGGCTGTTAACATCCACATTGTCAGGCTTGGTCCACATGTCTCACACGAAGGGGATCTGTGTATACCTCTGCACTGACCAGAGAGTGCCAGACTGTCCACATATATTGGTCATATCTCTGCTGTAGTCCACAGGATCATTACTGTGCTGTCAGTGGTACTGTACTATAATGTCCTTAAGATGTCTGCCAGTAACCGATGGCGTACATGTCAGTAGCAGATGTGACCTCCCATACACAACTTGTCTGTTAAGACAACCCCTGTTACAGTAACAACATTCTACATATATACGTACAATACATACATGACATCCTCTTGCACTAAGAGGTTGAGACTACTGGTGCTGAGGAAGGATTCCACTCCATATTCTGGACATATGGTAAACATATATGTATATATATATATATATATATATATATATATATATATATATATATATATATATATTTATATAGACATATACATATCTACATACCTATATGGATATATATATATATATATATACAGACATATACACATATACATATATATAGATATATATGCACATATAGTTATAGGTATCTACATATATAGATATATCTTTACATATATGATGTACATACATATATATATATATATATATATATATATATATATATATATATATATATATATATATATATACATATATACACACACACACACATATATATATATATATATTTTTTTTAATACAGAGAGCTCTATAAATGGCCATATATATGATGCACTATACAGATGTGTATAAATACATGTTTTTTTTTTTGTTGTTTGTCTTTTCCTGGTCAGGGGTCATCACAGCAGAACTCAGGTCCGCTAATGATTGGCAGTAGATTTTTGTATGGTGCCGAGTTGCCAGCCGGATGTCCAACCTTCAGCGAAGGCACGCCCATTCA
Source organism: Protopterus annectens (assembly GCF_019279795.1). Lineage (NCBI taxonomy): Eukaryota > Metazoa > Chordata > Ceratodontiformes > Protopteridae > Protopterus > Protopterus annectens. Next base: position 1,722,815,442 of record NC_056725.1, read on the forward strand.
CGCATGTCTTTCAAAGGCCACTCAACTGCAGGGAGGACATGCAGACTCCACACAGAAGGCACGCCAACCATGAATCGAACAGGAGAACCTCTTGCTGTGAGGCAACAACACTACCGCTGTACCACCGTGGCTTTATATATGAATATATATGTGTATGTACATGTAGACATATATCTACATATGTATATGTATATATCCATATCCTTGTCATGTGTAAACATTACTTTTGTGTATACCTTCCCAGATGTATCACACCGTATGTATCCGATATGTGTATATTTAGATATAACAATATATGTGATGCAACAATAATATCACTAACAAGTACTACACAATTGTAGAAGTCACAGCAATTGTTCAGTACTATTCAATATGTGTACTGAAAGATATATTGGAAAAACAACAACTGTCTTCACAGCTGTCATGATGTAGTGGTTAACTGTTGTGACTATAGTGTACAGGGTCCTGGTTTCAAGACCTGCAAGGGCTGTTTATTTTGTTGCTGGGCAGAACAAGGGCTGTTGGATACAGAGTGGTTAAGGCAGATTTGAGCAGCTTTAAGCATGTTTGTGCTGGTTTGCACAAAGCTAAGTAGTTCTAAGGTACACTGAAAGGTACAGGCACTTACACAGTGTAGGCTTTGCTTACCAGTGTGTAAATGTCTTTAGCTGTAATATCACAGCAATGCTGACACCTGCTAAGCATGGCTCAGCCCCAGTAACCAGTGCTCACAAACCAGTCTGATAACATTTCAGGGTAATGACATCTGTAATAAGTGTATGTAATGACATGTACATAACATGCGTCTATGTGCTGTCATTACAGTAGCAAGGGGGGTGAGTCTTCTGTCCGGGACACTTGAGTATATATGGCTTGTACAACACTCTTATCCATGTGAATGTGTTACATTCAAGGGTAGTATCCCAGGTTATATGCAGTCACACTGGCATGTAGTGTATTATTACATTACTACTGTTGACAGTGCATTCCCAAGCAACAGTAGATTACTAATTGTAGTACTGGCAGCAAGCAACCCTGCATGCATAGATGGACTCTGTCATGTTCCTGGTGTGTGAGCTGTGTCACAGTATATCTCGCCTACTGGATAATCATCTGACATGTGGAAATTAACTGTAGACTACTGTCTGTATATCACATGTCAGTGAGGGCTACCAACATGTAGTAATGGTATACATATTGGTGTCAGACGTCTATCTGTCAACACATTCATCCTACTGCATAGCTAGTTGGCAAGCTGATGTCTGTCAGTCCCTGTACAGATATGCAGATGTCAGGTATCCAGCTTGGATACGTACAGGCAACCTATGCTTGACTGACACTGACATGTCTGGCCAGCTGTGTTATAACAGGCACAGATAGGACACAACACCCTGTATGCACCACATGCCATGGGTACCTCCACTACACTACCACAGTCAACAGAACATGCTTGGGTACAGGTCTCCAAAATGGACACTAGCCATGTTTTGCAATACATGTTGCATACATGTCAACTGGATCACCTCACCGGCCATTTGCCAGAGGATTGGCTGATGCATGTCACTCTCACCCTGAGGGTCACCACAGTGGTGTCTGTAGATATATTGCCTGCTGGCACATGGCAGGTGGCATGATACCACTGTACACACATCCCTTACACTTCCCATCTCTCCATGGACAATAGCCAGGTACACACCTATGACCACCTGCAGCGATGCACCCCAGTACTGACAAATTTGTATGTGTGCATTATTGAGGATATCAGTGTCTGTGTGTTAGTACACCTGTAGTTGGGAATATCATGAGGCCCTTCACACCCAGTGCAACACCCATTGCCATAGTTAGATGTGGCTGCTGCTGTACCAGACATTACATGTACCCTGTTAGGCTCCTCTCCCTAAAGGCTACCTAAGTCTTGCAGTACAAGCACAACACTGTTGTACAAATGGGTTGATAGGCATGGGATACCCATTGAATTCTGGCAAGTGTGTGTATGTGTGCATGTGTGTATATCTGTAGGGTACAGCATTCCAAGGCTACATACTCCTATTACAACACACATTGCCACACAGTATTATGGATAGTGGTGTTGCTGTCCATAGGAGAGGCATGACAATGCATCAACCTACTATGCCTGTGGCATGTGCTTTAGATGCATATCCCTGTAGTACCACTCTTGGGATGGACAATGGGTTGTATCACAGTCCTGATCAATGTGTGATGGTGGGTATGTCAGAGTGTCATCATAGGTTCCAGTGTGTACAATATCCACAGTGGTGTGTGGGTGCTGTGTACACTGTCATTACACCATGGTACCCCCGGTACATGTCCCATGTACCACTGTATGGTGACCACTGTCACCATCAACCATACAGGTAACTGATAACACAATCCAGTCCAGTTATGCATGTGCTGTGTGCAGCCTACCTGTAAGACACTGGACACACTGACAAGTTAGTTAGCACTGATAGGTCCAGGTCTCTCGGATGTGTGTCTGCCTGTTATGTGTCTGTTAATGTGTATATGATGCTGTGTCACACTATGTATTCCCCTTATACAACGATTACATCCCCCATTACCATACTGTACATGCCTGGAGATGTTCTGCATGTAACATGTAACCTGGAACACACCTCATCCTAAACGCTGTGTGGTGTGTGCAATTAAAGCCACTCACATCAGTAGCACTACATACCTAGGTAGGGGTCTAGTCCCAGTGTTGCCAAGTAAGAGTGTGCATGTATGTGGAGGGATCTACTTCAGGTTGCTGAATATACATGTCTCAGGGGGTCACTTGTCCATGTGGCACAGGCAGTAACTGTTATAAAGACATGTGTCATGTTTAACTGTACCCATGGTGTCACCACAGTACCATACCCCTTGTGAGATATGACAGCAGACCATCCTCCTGCTGACACATGTACACCTACAGCATAAATGTATAACATTATGGAGACCACAATCACTCAGTGTTACTAACAGCTATAATGCATCATGGCTGGACAGCTACACTAACTGACATGTAAGCATTAAACATTACTGCTGACAACATGTTAGGCAGCAGTACATTGGCACACTGTAGTACAGTCACTGTGTGCATCAGAACCATATTAGCCTGTCCCTGCATTGATGTTATGGATGACAGGGATGTGGCACAGGTATCATCATATGCACAAGGTATGTTGTTCGTTTGCCAGAGACCTAGGATGTGCCATACATTTGACAACATGTGTGTGTGTGAGTGAGGGGTGTAAGTTGCTGATATGGGCATGGTTATGTGGTGTGTGTAGGTATGGGGTTGCCCTAGGTGTGTTTATATAGTGTGTGGGTATGCATGCACACAGTTCTGTCATGTGGCTGCCCTATACAGGTGTTTCTTGGACAGCTGCAGACCATACCTGGCAGGGTGTGCAGTTCACTGCCTCCGGCCATGGACACATGGACTGTGCCTGCCAGGGGTTCCATGGGCACGTCCAGGTACAGGCCTTGATGTGCTACTCTATCCCAATGATGACATATGTCCACTGGAATCAGGTCCCTACTGGGACTGGCCAGGGCCACATGCATGTGGCCTGCTGTGATGTGAAGTGGACAGCACCCCCAGTGCTGGGGCTGGTACTGCCACTACAGAAGTGGCTTGGTGTCCTTGCACGTCCATGTCGACTGCTAGATGTTGGTGTTGCTGGCCTATGTCCACATGGACATTGCCCCACTCCCACCACATGTTCTAGCACTGACACTCCACGGTCAATGAGACCCACCATCTCACCCAACCGTCTATCCATGAACTCTGTATAATCACGGAGGGCACCTGCAAGCTCATGGATGTTGTCACTTACAGATGAGAAAGCAGCCCTCTGCAGCCTCAGGCCCTGTCTGGTGTACAGTTCCATATGTGCCTGCACCCCCATGACAGTCTGAAACATGCATCTGGTGGCACCAGTTGTGGCACTTCTGCCAGGGGCACGATGACCAGTAGCCCTCCCACAAGCACCCTGGTACATCTGCCTATGTGGTGCTCTGCCAGACATCTGGCTATACCTGTTGTGTCCAGACACAGCAGCCATAGATACCACACTCTCCTGTGCACTGCCACTAACTGCCAACTGTCCCTCTGCTATGGCCACTGGTGATGGGTTATCTATAGGCACTGTGACTGTGTGCGGGGTTGGGGTGGATAACAGTGGGATGTCAAACGATGGGGTGTGTGCACATCCTTATTGATATGACATCCTCTTCCTTGATATGCCATGGGACCACATCACTGCATATGCTAACATTACATGATCCTGATATGTGACATATGTCCTGTACAATCAAATGCAGTGTCTAACAAATGTGTTAGTTGTGTTGATGCTGACCTCTGTGCATACACTTCGTGGGTGCATATGTGTGCATGCCCTTATCATGATGGTTTGTTGCACCTATTGTTATGTGTACTACAGCAGTCACTATTCCTGGCAGGGGTATACTAGCATGGATCATCTGCATTTGCCAGTATATGGTCTGTTCCCCAACTCTGCATGATTGCAAGGTCAACCCATGTGCACATCCCTTGGAGTTCACACACTGCCATCACTATTGCTGTAGAGTCAGGGTTACATCTGCCACAGTTCCTGACCCTGACTGTGTGCAGATACAGCCATTCATAGCATCCTTAGGATCCCTGCTGCAGTGCACTGGTGTGTCATGATGACACCTCCTCCCCACCTTCAGCCTTTTTGCAGATGCTTGACAATTATGGCAGGCCTACACATGTGTGTCAGTTTGCAGTGTCCCAAACACTGAACAC